>NC_050466.1:92847830-93112830 GCF_903995425.1 Onychomys torridus | reverse complement strand
AGCTTGATGTGGCCATTAAGATAAAAAAAATTAATTTCTCAGTTGTGTTAGCCACACTTCAGATATTCAGTAGCCAGGTGTAGCTGATACCTATTGACAGCATAGATAAATAAAAATCCTATTGAACAATGCTGTTTTAAAGAATATTATATCTAGTCCTTCTAATTTTGCAGATGAGGAAACTAAGTCCCAATATTGATGAATGAAAGCCTTCAAGGCTGTTTGTTATTTATTGTTTTCTTTGTGTCAGGTACTTATGACTAAGACCCTGGTAGGAGCTAGGTCATAGTAAATGTTGACTTGTACAGGTACATACTAATAATGAATAGAATACTATTAATGGTGGGAAACACCTTAAGTGTAAAACTTACTCTTAAAATCAGGGGATTTTATATAATATTTAAACTGTATGGTTCATTATACAGCTACCACTGTACTACATAATTTCTACTAAAAAGATTTATAAATCACTTTGTAGTGCTGAGGATCAAACTCAGGACCTTTCACAAGCTTGGCAAGCATTATACCACTGAGCTACATCCCCAGTCCATAAATTTAGTTTAAATTGGAGTTTATTTCACTGATATTTAAAATAGTAGAAATTGAGGCCTCATGTACTTTGTCAGCACCTTTTAGCATGAAGAGCCCTTATTTGTATTAATCCTGACATTCACCAATACCCTGTGTTCATTTGCTTCTTAAACATCTTTTTGAGACAATTTATGTACCATGTAATTCATCCATTAAAAAGGACATATTAGTAGATTTTACATATTCACTGATAGGTACCACCATTGCCACATTCAATTTTGCCTTAGAAAGAAACCTGCTACCTTTTGACTGTCTTCTTTCTATACTTTCTCCTTTCTGACTATCCCTAAGCAACTACTACTTATGTGTATTCTTTATATATTTGTCTATTCTGGACATTTAATATGAATGGGATTATATGATATGTGGTCTCTTTGTTTGGTGGTTTCGTTTCCTTGAGACATTGTCTCATGTAACTCAGGCTGGCTGGCCTTGAAAACTCTATGTAGCCTAGTCTATCTTTGAACTGATTCTTTTTTCTCTCCACCTCCTGGAATTATAAGGCATGTACTACCACACCTGTTAGTATGTGTTCTCTTTTGACTGTTTCATTGACTTTTCATGGTTTGTTCATATTGTGGCATATGTAAATATTACATTATGTATTATGACCAAATAATGGTTTGGATATACAAGAGTTTTTGTTTTTGATTTTTTTTTTTTTGAAATGGACTTACTAAGTAGCTTTGGCTGGCCTAGAATTTGATATGTAGACCATGTGTGAGTAATGGAGGTGCTAGGATTAAAGGCGTGTACTACCACACCTGGCATGAGATACAAGATTTTTGTTTATTGTTGTTGTATGTGTGTGAGCCAGAGAACAGTTTTGTGGAATCGGTTCTATCCTTCTACCTTTAAGTGGGATTAAACTCAGGTCCCTAAGGCTTGTATGGCAGGCACTTTATGTGCTGAGCCATCTCTACAGCCCCAAGATTTTTTGGGTTGATTTCACTAATGCTACAAATATTAATATACCATTTTTGCATGGACTTAAGTTTTGTTTATTTTAGATAAACAAACTCCATGTTTCCATACTAATGTAAGAATAGAATTTCCAAGTCATATGGTTATCTATGTTTAATCAGTTAAGGAATTGCCGTATTGGTGTGTTCTGTTTCTCTCTGACACACTTTCTCTTTTTCTCTGCCCCCACTTTAGCCCCCTCTTTCATTTTGCACAGAGTCTCACTATGGATCCCTGCCTGGCCTGGAACTTGATGTACAGACCAGTCTGGCCTGGAATTACTGGAATTAAAGGTGTGCACCACCAAAACTGGCTCTTTCTAGTTATTGGAGACAGGATCTTATTTATGTAGCTCAGGCTTACTTTGAAATACAGATCCTCCTGCCTCAGATTCTCAAGTATTGAGATTTTAGGCTTAAGCCACTATAGAGAGTTTAAAGTCTTTTTCCATCCCCTGGTAATACCATGGATCTAACCCAGGGCCTTGTGCATACTGGGCAAGCACAACACCACTGAGTCAGTCACACTTGTAGGCCTCATACTAATTTCAGAGTGTCTGCACATTTTACATGATTACCAGTTCAGTTTCTCCATTCTTACTAAATTTGTTAAGCGATTTTTGGCTCTGGCTGTCCCAGTGGGCGTGAAGTGGTATTATATCTTAGTTTTGGTTTGCATTTTCATTATGAATGAGGATATTGAATATCTTTTCACTTTCTTATTGACTATCTTCTTTGGAGATATACTTATTCATGTCCTTTGCCTATTGGGAGTTATTGGGCTTTGTTTTGGTGCTAGGGATTAAACTTGGCCTCCCTTATGATAATATACTCTACGACATCTGTCCTAGTTATGGTTTCTATTGCTGTGAAGAGACGCCACGACCACAGCAACTCTTTTTTTTTTTTTTTTTTTTGAGCTGAGGATTGAACCCAGGGCCTTGTGCTTCCTAGGCAAGCGCTCTACCACTGAGCTAAATCCCCAACCCCACAGCAACTCTTATAAAGGAAAATATTTAATTGGGGCTGGCTTACAGTTCAGGGGTTTAGTCCATTATCATCATAGCAAGAAGCATGGTGGCACACAGGCAGACATGGTGCTGGAGAAGTAGCTGAGAGTTCTACATCTGGATCTGCAGGCAGCAGGACAAGAGAGCAACACTGGAACTGGCTTGAGCTTCTGAAACCTCAAAGCTGTCCCCCAGTGACACAATTCCCCCCAAGAAGGTCACACCTCCTAATAGTGCCACTCCACATGGGCCTATGGGGGCCATTTTCACTCAGACCACAACTTGAGCTATACCTCCTGCTGAGGGTTTTGTTTTTTATTATTGATTTGTAAGTTTTTAAATACACATTTTAGATACAAGTCCCTTACCATATAGAAGAATATTTACAAATATTTTTTTCTTATTGTGTGGGCCTCGTTTTAGTGTTATACCAAGTATGAAAGTTTTACATTTTCACATGTGGTATGTGCAAGGCTCTGGGGTTCATTCCCAGCATAACCCCTCCCCCCAAATCTTTTGGTTCTGTGACATAAAATTTAAAAATTGTTTTTCTTGAGTATATTTTGGCATTGTGTCTAGGAAGCTGTTACTTAATCTGAGGTCATGAAGATTTATCTACATGTTCTTTTTTTCCTTAAGAAATTTACACAGGCGGTGGTGGCGCATGCCTTTAATCCCAGCACTTGGGAGGCAGAGGCAGGTGAATCTCTATGAGTTCGAGGCCAGCCTGGTCTACAAAGCAAGTTTCAGGGCAGGCTCCAAAGCTACACAGAGAAACCCTATCTTGAAAAACCAAAAAAAAAAAAAAAAAGAATTTTACAAGTTTATTTTAGTAAGATGCAGAAATATCCATGTATACTTTGAGTTCCTTTACCCCCTCTCTGTTGCATTTTATAAATTTTTAAGTGTTATGTTCCTAATGATATTTTATCGTAATTATTAACTTATATAATTTTTGTATTTTAGGTTTTTGTAAAAGGAGGTTTCATGTAGCCCAGGCTATCTTCAAACTCAACTATGCAGTTCAAGGATGACCTTGAACTTCTGATCCTTCCACCAATATCTCCCTAGTGTTGGGATTATAGGTATGTGCTGCCACATCTAGGTTATTCAGTTCTGGGTATCCAAATCAGGGCTTTGCACATGATAAGCTGTAAACTGATAAACTGTAGCACAGCTCTATTCAGCCCATAATTTTATGTTCTTGAAAGAAGATGAGAGAAAAAGGGAGGGCCAATCTCTCTCTCTCTCTCTCTCTCTCTCTCTCTCTCTCTATATATATATATATATATATATATATATATATATACCTTTTGTTACATAACCTTACTTATCATTTCTTTTTTAAATAATAAAATATAATAAGAAAAACCAAAAACGAACCCATTGGAATAGGACAAAACACAAACAAAAGGAAAAGAGCACAAGGCACAAGAAACAGAGACCCACTTGTTTATATATTCATGAATCCCATTAAAACACTAAACTGGAAGTCATAATATATATGCAAAGGACTTGTAGGATACAAGAGACAAGAATGTCCTGACATGATATTATGAGACAAGGAACCTCCAAAGATGCCTTTGAGTTCATTTTCTGTTGGTTATCTACTGCTGTGCATGCAGCCTACCCTTAGGAGTGGTTTGTTTCCCCTTGGAGAAAATTAGTTTTGTCATTTGCAGGTGGTTTTCAATTGGAGATTGCTTCTGGGTTAGGGATGGGGGCATGTGTTCATTTCTCCCTTCAGATCTAGGACCCCTTCTGGTGCAGAACCATGCAGGCCCTGTGCATGCTGCCTCAGTCTCTGTGAGATCATATGTGCATCTATCATGTTGATTCAGAGGGCCTTGTTTTCTTAGTGTCCTCCAAACCCTCTGACTCTGACACTTTCTGTCTCTTTCACAGGGTTCCTTGAGCCCTGAGGGGGGTGAGTTCATGGAGACATCCCATTTAGTGCTGAGTATTTCAAGGTCTCTCACACTCTGCATAATGTCTGGCTAAGGTTCACTGTATTTGTTCCCATCTTCTGCAGGAGGAAGCTTCTCTGATGATGGCTGAGCAAGACACTGATCTATGAGTGTAGCAGAATGTCATTAGGAATCATGTTCCTTTAGCAGAATAGTAATACCTGGTTTTCTTCTAGGTCCCTGGAGTATCTAGTCTCTGGTTCTTGGTTACCCAAGCAGTATTGGGTAGGGGTTCCATCTTATGGAGTGGGCCTTAAATCAAATCAGATATTGGTTACTCCCACAAGCTTTGTGCCATTATTGAACTAGTATATCTTGCTGGCCTTGGTGTTTATGTTTCTCTTTTGTTAGCATGTAGAGTTCCTTCCTGTAACAAAGATGCTAGTAGGCAGGGGTGATGGTTCTATGTGGGCACTAGCTAGACTTCATGTTCAGTGAGTTGGGTAGATGTTATCTTCAGCAGTGGGGCCTTGATGTCAGTTTGTGGAAAACAGCCTATAGTTTTGGCAATAGCCTGGGTTGTTTGGGGATTCCCATGAGACCCCGTTGGCCAACAACTCCATTTGATGTAACCTAATTCTGGGACAGGAAGCTTCATTTGGTAACAGGAGATGTTCAGTTTGGACTCTTTCCACCATTATTTGGCAATTTAATTTAGATTCCCTTCATATATGTATATATTTTAAGAAGCTCCTACTGTATTGTTTCCATACTACCCTCCAAATGGCTGCTGATTTTTACTTTTTCCCTTTATTTCCTCCCTTCTCTCCCTCTTCCCTCCCTCTCTGTACTTGATCCTCCTTTTCTAGTCCCCCTCCACATCCATATCTCTTCTGTTTCCCTTTCCTAGTGAGATCTATGTGTCCTTTCCTAGTCCCTTACTTTACACCTAACCTCTGTAGTTCTACAAATTGTAGCTTGGTTATCATTGACTTAACAGCTAAACATCCTCATATAAGTGAATATAGTCCCTATTTGTCTTTTGGGTCCTACCCTCCTTACTCAGGATGTTTTTTTTTTCCTAGTTCCATCCATTTGCCTGTGAATTTCATGATTTCATTTTCAAAATGGATTAGTAATACTCCATTGTGTAAGTGTACCACTTTTTTTTAATCCACTCATCTGTTGAGGGACATTTAAGTTGTTTGCAGTTTCTGGCTATTACAAATAGAGCAACAGTGAATGAACATGGTTGAGAAAGTGTCTCTGGTAGGATAAAGTATCTTTGCGTATACGACCAAGAGTGGTGTAGCTGGGCAGTGTTCCTTCTATTCCTATTTTGTGGAATACTTTGAGGGGTATTGACATGAACTCTTCTTTGAAAGTCTGATAGAATTTTGTAATAAAAACCTTTGATGCAGGACTTGGTTTTGAGATTACTGCTTCTATTTTTCCTAGGGGTTATAGGCCTGTTTAAATTGCTTATCTGGTCTTGATTTTACTTTCATAGGTGGTACATATGGAGAAAATTATTCATTTCTTTTAGATTTTCCAGTTTTGTAGAGTAGAGGTTTTTTTTTTCCTCCTTTTTTATTTATTATATTTGTGTTTTAATTTTACATATCAGCCATGGGTTCCCCTGTCCTCCCCCCTCCCGCCCCCACCCCCACCTTCCCCCAAACCCTCCCCTCCATTCCCATCTCCTCCAGGGCCAAGACTCCCCTGGGGATTCAAGTCAACCTGGTGGATTCAGTACAGGCAGGTCCAGTCCCCTCCTTCCAGGCTGAGCAAAGTGTCCCTGTGTAAGCTCAAGGTTCCAAACAGCCAGCTCATGCACTAAGGACAGGTCCTGGTCCCACTGCCTGGGTGCCTCCCAAACAGTTCAAGCTATTTAATTGTCTCACTTATCCAGAGGGCCTGATCCAGTTGGGGGCTCCACAGCCTTTGGTTCATAATTCATGTGTTTCCACTAGTTTGGCTATTTGTCCCTGTGCTTTTCCAATCTTGGTCTCAACAATTCACACTCTTACAGTCCCTCCTCTTTCTCGACAATTGGACTCCTGGAGCTCCACCTGTGGCCTGACCGAGGATCTCTGCATCCACTTCCATCAGTTATTGGATAAGAGTTCTAGCATGACAGATAGGGTGTTTGGCCATCTGATCACCAGACTAGGTCAGATCAGGCTTTCTCTCGACCATTTGAATACATCCACTGTAGACTACTGGCAGTGGTCGAGAGTAGAGGTTTTTAAAGTATGTCTTTGTGATTCTTTGGATTTCCTGGGTGTCTGTTGTCATTCTCCCCTTTCATTTCTAATTTTGTTAATTTGAATCTTTTTCTCTTTGCCTTTTAGTTAATTTGGATAAAGGTTTGTCAATCTTACTGATTTTCTCAAAGAACCAACTCTTTGTTTCATTGATTCTTTGTGTAGTTTGTTTATTTATTTATTTATTTGGTTTGTTTATATTTTGATTTCAGTCCTGGGTTTGATTATTTCTTTTTCTTTTTTTAAAAATAATTTACTTATTTGTTACTTTATGTGCATTGGTGTTTGCATGCATGTCACTGTGAGGGTATTGGATCCCCTATAACTGGAGTTGTGAGCTGCCATGTGGGTGCTAGGAATTGAACCCAGGTCCTCTGGAAGAGCAGCCAGTGCTCTTAACCACTGCCCATCTCTCCAGCCCCATAGTTTATTTCTTGTCATCTACTCCTTTTGTGTGTGATTTCTTTTTGTTCTAGGTCTTTCAGTTGTGCCATTAAGTTTTAGTATGAAATCTCTCCAAGTTTTTCATGTAAGCACTTAGTGCTATGAACTTGCGTCTTAGACTGCCTTCATTGTGTCTCATAAGTTCGGGTATGTTGTGTTTTCATTTTCATTGACTTCTAGAAGGTCTTTAATTTTATTCTTAATTGCTGTCTTAACCCATTTTTAAATTTAGTAGTGAATTGTTTAGTTACCATGAGTTTGTAAGATTTATGTTGTTTCTGTTGTTGCTTTCCAGCTTTAATCCGTAGTGTTCAGATAGGATGCAGGGGGTTATTTCAGTTTTCTTGTATTTGTTGAGACTTGTGTTATGTCTGAGTGTTTGGTCATTTTTGGAGAAAGTTCTGTGTGGTGCTGAGATGAAGATATATGTCTTTTGTGTTTCGGTGAAATGTTCTATAGATATCTGTTAGGTCCACTTGGTTTCTAAGTTCAGTTAGCTCCAGCATTTCTCTGTTTAGTTTTTGTTTGGATGACCTGTCCATTGGCAAGAGTGGGATATTGGAGTCTGCCACTAGCAATGGGTGAGGGTCAATGTGTGATTTAAGCTTTAGTAATGTTTTTCTTACAAATGTGGGTGCCCTTGGGTTTGGGGCATAGGTGTTAAGAATTGCAATGTCTTCTGGGTGTCATTTGCCTCTGAGTATGCTGTATCCTTCCCTATCTCTTCTGATTAGTTTTGGTTTGAAGTCTATTTTGTCAGATATTAAAATAGCTATACCAGGTTGCCTCTTAGGTACATTTGCTTAGAATATCTTTTTCCATTCTTTTACCCTGAAGTGATGGATATCTATGTTAAGGTCTGTTTCTTGGATGCAGCAGAAGGCTGGATCCTGTTTTCCCATCTATTCTGTTAGTCTGTGTCTTTTTATTAGGGATTTGAGACAATTTGTGTTGAGAGATCTCAATGAATAGTGCTTGTTGATTTCTGTTATTTTGTTGTTGCTCGCTTTCTCTCTCTCTCTCTCTCTCTCTCTCTCTCTCTCTCTCTCTCTGTGTGTGTGTGTGTGTGTGTGTGTGTGTGTGTGTGTGTGTGTGTGTGTGTGTGTGTTTATTTCCCTTTCTTTGATTTGCTGGTCTGGAATTATTTATTCCTTGTGTTTTTGTGGGGAATGTGTGTGGTTAGCCCCTTTAGGTTGGAGTTTTCCTTCTGGGACCTTCTGTAGGGCTGGATTTGCAGATAGATATTGCTTAAATTTGCTTCTGTCATGGAATGTCTTTATTTTCTCCATCTATTTTGATTGAACATTTTGCTGGGTTTAGTAGTCTGGGCTAGCATCTGTAGTCTTTTAGAGTCTGGAACATCTCTCCAATCCATTTGGTTTTTAGAGTCTCCATTTATCATTCAGATATTATTCTAGTAGGTCTGCCTTTATATGCTGCTTGGTCTTTTCTCTTTGTAGCTTTTAATACTCTTTCTTTGTTCTGTACATTCAGTGTTTTAATTTTTGTGTGTTGAGGGGACTTTCTGTTCTGATTCAATCTATTTGATGTTCTCTGTGCTGCTTGTTTATTGATAGGCATCCCCTTCTTGAGGTTAGGGAAATTTTTGGGTTTTTAAAAAAATATTTATTTTTCCATTTTATTGAAAATAGATTCTTTTCTTAAACAATATATTCTGATTAGAGTTTCTCCTCCCTATACTCCTTGTAGTTCCTCCCCACCTCCCATCCCATCCGAATGCACTCCCTTTCTGTCTCTCATTAGAAAAGAGCTAGGCTTCTAAGAGACAGTAAAACATAACAAAATAAAATAAAACAAAAGCCACCATATAGAAGCTGGACAAGGCAAACCAACAGAAAGAAAAGAGCCCAAGATAAGGCACAAGTATCAGAGATCCACTCATTTCCATACATAGGAGTCCCATAAAAATATTGAAAGCTATAAAATGTACACAGAGGACCTGGTATAGACCCATATGAGCCCTGTGCTTGCTATTTCAGTATCTGTGAGTTCACATGAGCTTTACTCAGTTGATTTAGAGGGACTTGTTCTCTGGTGTCCTCCATCCACTCTGGCTCTTGCACTCTTTCTGCCTCTTCTTTTGTGGGGTTCCCTGAGCCCTGAGTGGAGGGAGTGATATGATGGAGACATCCCATTTAGAACTGTGTATCCCAAGGTGTCTCTCTGTCTCTGTGTCTCTGTCTCTGTCTCTCTCTCTCTGAGTAATGTCTGTTTGTGGGTCTCTCTACTTGTTCCCATGTGCTGAAGAAGGAAGTTTCTCTGATGATGGCTGAATAAAGGCATTGATTTATGAGTATAGTAGAATATAATTAGGTATAGAGGAAGGGACTGGGGGGGACACATATGGATCTTCCTGGGAGGGGGAAATAGAATAGATTTGATGGGTGGACTGGTGGCAGGGGTGGGGGATAGGAACAGGAGAATTAGGTGTGGAGGGTGAGGGGAAGTGGGGATGAGGAGGGGAAGTGGGGATGAGGAGGGGAGAGAGCTAGAATTGAAGGGCATTTGAGGAGTGGTATGGAAACCTAGTGCAGTGGAAACTTTTTAAAATATATGAAGGTGATCCTAATGAAGTCTCCAAATAATGGGGGAGACAGAGTCCCAACTGGCCATCTCTTGTCACCAAATGAAGATTCCAGTACCGATACTGGGTTACATCCAGTTGAGTTGTTAGCCAAAGGGGTCCCATGAAAATCACCAAACAACCCATGCTCTTGCCAAGACAATAGATTGCTCTCTACAAACTGACAGCAAGGCCCAGTTGAACCTACACAACTCATTGAACGTGGAGAGGGTGAGCTGGTGCCTACATAGAACATTTACCCTTATGTCCTAGTATCTTTGGTATGAGATGGTACTCTGCAGGCTACCAAAAGAGAAATGTAAATGCCAACCCAGCCACAAGAATCTTTGAGCTACAGTGCTGTCTTCCCAGCAAAATATGCTAGGGCAGTGGTGTCACAAAGCTTGTAGGAGTAACCAACCAAAGTTTGATTTGACTTAAGGCCTTCTCCACAAGATAGAGCACCTACCTGATACTGCTTGGATTGCCAAGAACTAAGAACCAGTAGATAGCCCAGAGACCTAAGGTAAAACCAGGTATTACTGGTCTTAAAAAAAATAGAGAAATTTTCTTCTATGATGTTGTTGTTGAAAATATTTTCTGTTCCTTTGACCTGGATTTCTTCTTCTAATCCTATTATTTCTAGATTTCATCTTTTCATAGTGTTCTAGATTTCCTGGATGTCTTGTGTCAGGACTTTTTTAGATTTAACATTTTCCTTGACGTATATATCCGTTACTTCTGTCATATCTTCAATGGCTGAGATTTTCTCTTCTCTCTCTTGTATTTTGTTGGTGAGGCTTGTCTCTGAGGTTCCTGTTTTAAAATAAAAAATGAAGTTCAAGTTTTAAAATATTTCACTTTTACATTTCCCTCAGTTTGGGTTTCCTTTATTGATTTTAGTTCCACTTTCAGGTCTTGGTCAGTTTTATCTATTTCCTTACACTGTTTGTTTGTGTTTTCATAGATTTCTTTAGGGGATTTATTCATTGTCTCATTAAGGACAGCCATCATATTCATAATGGCTATTTTAAGGTCATTGTCATGAACTTCTGCTATGTTGTAATACTCAAGGTCTACTTTGGTAGGGTTTCTGGGCTCTAGTGGAGACATGTTTTCTTGGCTGTTATTAATTTTATTTTATTGTTTTGTTTTGTTTTTTGAGATAGGGTTTCTCTGTGTAGCTTTGTGCCTTTCCTGGGTCTCGCTCTGTAGACCAGGCTGGCCTTGAACTCACAGAGATCTGTCTGCCTCTGCCTCCCGAGTGCTGGGATTAAAGGTGTGAGCCACCAACGCCTGGCTATTCATTTTATTTTTATGATGGCATCTAGGTATCTGGGTTTGGGAAGATTTTAATTCTAAATGCTGATATCTGATCTTGTTGGGTGGGTATTTTCATTGGTTTCTGTTGCCCTTTCTGGTTCTTAGAAGAGTATCATGGCTGCGTGTTGCCTGGTAGAAAATTCTCCTGAGATCCTGAAGGGGGTTCTGGGTAAAAAGTGTTTCTAGGTATTGGGAGCTGACAGTAATGGGAATGGGCTATATGGAGACTGCTGAGGGGGTTCATGGGAGGAGGGAGAGAGCAGGGTGTTCTACTAGGATCTGCTTTATCCCTAGGAAAGGGACAGAGATTGAGAAGAGGCTTCAGCAGGTGATCTGCTACAGAGTTGGGGATGAGACTGAAGGATTGCATTTGGAGGAGAGGAGCAAAAGGTGAAGATCTGCAGTTAGCTTACCTGCTTCTCTGGCCTGTGAGGCTGGCATATTCCCAGGGAATGCTCACCTGTCATTTCTATCTTCACTTGTTCTTGTGTATTTGAGTTACTATCTTAGTTATTTCCCAATCCCAATAGAGCTGTACTCTCACTCACTTTATTTCCTTTGTGATGTCATTTACAAGTAAATTGTTTATATGCTACAATTTTAACAATATAGTATGTAAATATGCCAGTGATTTTAGAGTTGCCTTTTATATCAAATTAAATATGGAAGCTGAAAAATTATGCATTTATCCTTTATAATTATATAATTGCCTTTCCTGATGCTCTGGTCTTTTATGTGTGTATAAATCTGAATTATTATTGAGGTCACCTTTTTTCTGTTCTGAGAACTTCTCTCAGTTCTTTTGTGAATGGTTCTTTACTAACCAGTTTTCCTGGTTTTTACTCCTTTTGGGAATATCTTTATTTCACTTCAGGCTTTGAATAGTATCTTTATGTGATAGCTTCTTCCCCTCTTTAAGAATATTTGCATAAGGGGTTGGTGCAAGGCCCTGGGTTCAATCCTCAGCTGGGGGGGGGATATTTGCATATGTTAACTTACTGTGTGCTGTTTCCTCCTTTTTTTGTTTCTGCCAAGAAATCTGCTCTCAATGGAAGGGGTGGGGGGTTCCTGTGTTAGGAAGAAGTCTTTGAAGAATTTCACCTTGTTTTTGGCTTTTAGTATAGGTGTCTGAGGGTCTTTTTGTGGTTTTTCTACTTTCTAAGCATCTTGAATGTGTGTATTGCCATGGTTGTTAATGAACTTTGGAAGCTTTCAGTCATCTTTCATCAAATGGTTTTTCTTCCACTTTCTCCACTTTTTCTGGTATAATATATATATATATATATATTGGCATGCTTAATAATAGCCTATACTTTTCTTGATTTCTGTCTGTTTTGCATCACTCTTGTTTTCTGTTACTCAGACTGTGTAATCTCTGTACATCTGTCTTTACAATCACTAAATCTTCTATTTATTCTGCTAATAAATTCTTTAGTTATTACACTTTTCAACTCCAGTATTTCTGGTCCTTTAAAAAATAGTTTATTAGCCGGATATGGTGGGAGACAGAGGTGGGAGTTTGAGGCTAGCCTGGTCCATAGAACAATTTCCAGGATAGTCAGGGCTACACACAAAAACCCTATCTTGAAAAACCAAAAACCTACCAACCAAACCAAACCAAACAAAAAATGATTTATTGATATTCTCTGACAAGATACTGTCATGATATCTTTCTCTACTTTTTCAATATAATTAATTTTCACCTTTGAGCATATTTATAAGTACTGTTTTGAAGGCTTTTTCTCTCAAATCTTATAATATCTCTTCACATCCATAGACATTTCCTTTTGACTACTTTTTTACAGGTCATATTTTACTGGTTCTTATCGTGGGCAAAGCTTTTTTTTTTTTGGAAGCATGACATGTTAGATAATATTTAACAGCAATTCTGTGTGCTGATCTCCTCCTTCCTGGAGCCTATTATTTGCTTATTTGTTTAGAGACTAGCGAGTTATTTTAGTACTATTTCTGCCTTATTACTGCCCACCCCTCTGTTAACCCTCTTACTTTGCTTCTCAGGTGGCATGGTCTTTTGTATGCTTGTAGTCAGCCTGGGATGATAATGGTTTGGGCAGGGATCTCTTTGTCTCTTGCCCAGTTACCTATAGTAATTGCTGGCAGATCATACTGTTGTTTTCACCATGCCCTGGGGCATACTAAATTGTACTTACTAAAAACTAGGTTCTTTTGAAGAGATGATTGCTAAGTGTTTGAGACTTTTTCCTCTGACGCCTGGCAGGTCCCTTCTGGTTGTTGTCTCACTCCTTAGGTTTTTGTTTTTCTCAGGCATACCAGCTTACCTCCAGTTTAGTTTCTGAGCTGTAATTCTGCGAATCCCTTCCAAATTAGTTGTCTTTGCTTTTAAGGCAACATTTTGTCTCAAATGTTTTATGTCTAGTTGCAAATGTAGTCATCATATTTTAAAAAAAGATTTGTTTCTTTTATATTAACTCTGTGTAAGGGGGGTGAGGTGGGTGTGCGCGCATGTGACTACAGGTGCCTGCAGAGCCAGAGGAGTCATCCCTCTTGAGCTGGAGTCACAGGAGCTTGTGAGCCTCCTGATACTGGTGCTAGGAATTTGAACTCAGCTCCTCTGGAAGAGCAGTATGTATTTTTTGGTTTTTCGAGACAGGGTTTCTCTATGTAGCTTTGCGCCTTTCCTGGAACTCACTTTGTCGACCAGGCTGGCCTCGAACTCACAGAGATCCACCTGCCTCTGCCTCCCGAGTGCTGGGAATAAAGGAGTGCACCACCACCTCCCGAGCATTATGTAATCTTAACCCCTGAACTATTTCTCCATCCAGTGAAGTCAGTTCTTACTCCTAACAAAATCTCCCAGGCACAGCCTGGAGCTGGAGGGAGCAGTGGTCTACCTATGACTGATGGCCTCACCGATTTGGGAGTTGAATGGTAGGTGGAAGAAGGGTAAGCAATGGCTTACCTCAGTGTTCAGGACCAGGTGATTGACCGACTTTCCTTCTCAGTAGTGACATACTTAAGGTAGAGAGGGTTTTATTGAGCTCTTGAGCATAGTAGACTAGAGCTGGACAAATAATTCTGGCTCTATTTTTCAGATATCCTAGTTCACATTTAACTTTAATAACAGAAAGTGCATATTAAGAAATTACAGTGATTACTGAGAAGACCCCAAATGCAATGCGAGTAAAAACTAAAATCACAGAACTTGAAAGAGTAGGGGATGACTAAGTGATTATTTCAACAAAATTAAAAGCTCTTTTTACTACTTCAGTGATTGCTGTACTTATTGGGAACATAGGCTATACCACAGAGACATGGGCTCCAGTAGCTCAAAGAGGGATTTAATGTACATAGAAGAAAGAATATCTTAGGCTAATAGTCATTGTCATTTGGACCATTATAGCAAAAGATCATAAATTGGGTGGCTTATGAACAGTAGGAATTTATTTTCCACATACCAGGGTACCAGTAGATACAGTGTCAGATCCAGGTGAATTCTCTGGCTCTTAGGTAGTACCTTTCAGCTATGTATTATTCACCCAGTGGAAGAGACAAGGAAGCTAGTTGTGTTTAGGAAGGTATAAAGGAAACTAGTCTCATTTATAAGGGCACTAATCACATTCATGATGGCTCTGTTTTTAATGCCCTATTTACTTCCCAGGTGCCTCAGCCTTTTAATTCTGCACAAATGTGTGTATGCATGGGTATATATGTTTGTTGGGCTTTGTTCTTTATATGCTGTCTTGGGGTTTCTAGTGCTGAGATTGAGGGTGTGCACCACCAAGCCTGGCCCAGGCTTTGATTGAACTCTTTTTTCACTTTAGTTTCTGTTGACAAGTTGGAAGCTTAGGTGGGGAGGATGTTGCCCTGAGGTCACCACTCCCTTTATTCTATTCAGCACCAGGCCTTTCTTTAATCTCTTTACATGTCCTGGTGCCCCTTTTCTCTTCAAACTGTACATTTTGTAATTTACCTTGCTTAACTTGCTCCTGTTCATTATAGATCTGTATAAGACTGGCCACTAATAGCCACATGACGCAATCAACACTAGGCTGCTTAGAAATCTCCTCTGCCAACACAATTAATCCAAAATGCTTCAGTTTAGTTTCAGGCAGACTTTGGACAAGGGCAGAAAGTAGCCGTATTCTTTGCCAAAATATCGCAAAAATGGTGTCTACTAATATTCTTCTCTGAAACTTCTTGATCCAGGACCCCACAATTCAAATCCCCCTCAGCACCACTGTCTTCCATGCTCCTGCTAGTATGATTCATTAAGCCTTGCCTAAAACATTCAACTGCTTTCCTAATCCAAAGCCCTGAAGTCCACATTCCTCCAAACAAAAGTTTGGTCAGGCCTATCACAGCAACACCTAAGTCCCTGGTACCAACTTTTGTCTTAGTTAAGGGTTTTATTGCTGTGTAGAGACACCATAACCACAGCAATTCTTCATTGGGACTGGTGTACAGTTTTAGAGGTTTAGTCCCATATCATCATGGTAGTAGGTATGGCAGCACACAGGCAGACATGGTGCTGGAGAAGGAGCTGAGAGTTCTACATCCAGATTGACAGGCAGCAGGAAGAGAGTCACTGGGCCCTGGCTTGAATTTCTGCAACCTCAAAGTTCAGCCCAAGTGACACACTTCCTCTACACCTACTCCAACAAGGCCATACCACCTATTAGTGCCCACCCCCTATGAGCCTATCAGGGCCATTTTTATTCAAACCCCCACAGATGCCATTTGAGACTGGGTTTCTGTATGTACTAGAGCTTAGTAGGCTGGGCTGCATCTAGTCCCAGGGATTGACCTATCTCTACCTTCCAAGCTCTGGGCTTTTCCTGTTTTGAATGTCATTTCTGGTGCTTGAACTCAGATCCTCATGTTTGCACAGCCAGCACTTTACTATCTCCCCAACCCCAAGCAAGTTTTAAAATTAAAATTTATTTCAAATTGATATATAGAAATTGTATGTTTATGAGGCACTATATGGTGTTTTAATAATTCATACATTTTATATACAATGTTGCTTCTAAAAGGCTGAGTAAATAGCTATTAATCATAAGTTAAATAAGTCTTTTTATTATTTTATTTTTTAATTTATTTTTATTTTTATTTTTATTTTTTTTTTGAGCTGAGGATCGAACCCAGGGCCTTAAGCTTGCTAGGCAAGTGCTCTACCACTGAGCTAAATCCCCAACCCTTTTATTATTTTAAATTGTGTGTGTGTGTCTGTGTGTGTGTGTGTGTGTGTGTGTGTGTGTGTGTGTGTGTGTGTGTATGTGTCTGTCTGTCTGTCTGTCTGTCTGTCTGTCTGTCTGACTATGAGTCTCAGTGTGGGTAGGGTATGTTCATGTGAGTGCAGGAATCCTTAGAAGCCGGAGGTGTCCTCTGGAAGAGTACTATGAGTTCTTAACCTTGATCTACTCCAGCCATAAATAGGTATTCTAAAGATAGAACTGGGGTTTGGGGATTTAGCTCAGTGGTAGATTGCTTGCCTAGCAAGCACAAGGCCCTGGGTTCAGTCCTCAGCTCAAAAGAAAGATTGTTAGGGAGTTTTTCTTTTTTTTTTTCCTTGGGGCGGGGGTTGGGGTGGGAATCTCACTGTGTAGCTCAGGCTGGCTTCAAACTCATCTTCCTTCCTAAGCTTCCAGAGTGCTGGGAGTATACATATGTGTTACCACTCCTTCACAGCTTCATTTTAGGGAGAAGGCCATGTACTAAATGCAGCTAGCTCTTCCTATGAGAGTGATGGATTATGTAGAGCAGGAGTGGTGGTACTTATCTAATCCCAGCACTTAGGATGTAGAGGCAAGCTTGTGGGTCCCCTGGCAATGGGAACAGGACTTATACCAGGTCCACGAACTGGCTTGGCTTTTTAGAGCCCATTCCCTATGGTGCAATGTTTTACTCAGCCTTGATGTAGGGTGGGAGGCGCTAGGTCCTGCCCCAACTTGGTATGCCAGCCTGTGTTGACTACCCAAGGGAGGCCTTACCCTCTATGAGGATGGGATGGGGGTGGGATGGAGAGGGGGGGGCAGTGGGAGGAGAGGAGGGAGGGGGAACAGGGGTTGGTATATAAAAGGAAAGAAAATTTTTTATTAAGTAAGAAGATTATAAAAAGCAAAAGAATGATCAGGAGTTCAAGGCTAGCCTGGGCTATATGAGACCTTTTCTCAAAACAAAATAAAATGAGTACAGTCTGTTTTGATTTCAATAAAGCTCTTAATGCTTATTACCTGCAACAATAAGCTAAAAAGGAATGATATTAAGTTTATTATTAAACATTTTTATTGCATTTATTTATTCTTGTGTGTGTGTACATATGTCTATGTGTTTACAATTGGTGTATGTAGGTTAGAGGATAACTTGCAGGAGTTGGTTTTCTTTTTTAACCATGTGGGTCCTGGGGATCTAACTCAGGCATCAGGCTTGGCAGCAAGCACCTTTTCCCACTGAGCCATCTTGTCAGCCCTATTAAAGGGTCTTGAGATAGTAGTAAGCAGGTTTCATGGTACAGAAAATACAGATAACTTAAAGGATTTGATTTCTAGATGTTGATGAGGATACTGTCCTACTTTGTGGGCCTAGTGTGCTGCTGATAGTAGTAAATAGTACTGTAGGAGCAACGTAGACCAAATGCTTGTTCACATTTTTTTTTTTGAGACAAAGTCTTATAGTCCTTGAACTTAAGATCTTCTTCCTTCAGCCTCAAAAATTATGGGATTACAGGTATGTGTTACCATGCTTAGTAGCATGTGAACTTTAAGTAGGATAGTTTTGTATTCTGCATCTCTTCGGGACTTGATAAATCCAAGAGCAGTAGGAAAATGGAAAGAAGGAAATGGAATAAAAGTAAAATTTACCTAGATTCTGAAATCATATAAAGCAGTGTGATTCTCAACCTTCCTAATGCTGCAACCCCTTAATACAGTTCCTCATGTTGTGCTGACCCCCAACCATAAAATTATTTTCATTGTTACTTCATAACTGTAATTTTGCTACTGTTATGAATCATAATGTGAATATCTGATATGCAGGATATCTGATATTGACCCCCCCCCCAACCTGTGGTTACAACTCACAGGTTGAGAACCATTGACCTAAAAAAAGGGCGGTTCCTCAGTGGTAAGGTAGAGGAATAGCAGCAGTGTTATAAAAGTTGTAAATAAGAAATGATAAGGAATGGTAACAGAAAGTCTTAGTGTGGAAATGGCACTGGGATTGAGAAGATGAATTCTGAGGATGCATTCAGAATAGTTGAATAAGTACCATTTTCTTAGCCTTGGACATATTGTTTTGAATTGGTTATTAAGATTATAGAGAGGAAGAAAAGTTTCTAACTGTGTATTTAAACTTCACTAACACTAGGCCCTTTGAGACTCTAATAAAATCCATGTACTTTCCTTAGAAAAATGAATGTACATACATGCTTAATTTCTAATGTAGTTTTGAGCGGATTATGCGCACTGTTCCCCCTCATTAAGAACTCTTGATTGGGCTGGTGAGATGGCACAGTGGGTAGAAATGCTTGCTGTGTATGCCTGATGACCTAACCTGAGTTCAGTCCTTGGACCTCATGGTAGAATCAGAGAACCAAATGAAACTGTGTTCTCATCTCTATACCTCTCAGCCACACACTTAAAAAAAAAGAAAAGAAAAGAAAAGAAACCCCTGGTTATTATATTATATTATATTATATTATATTATATTATATTATATTACAACCTTCTGGTATAATATGCAGGTTAGTACGTCTCTAATCAAGTTCCCTACTAGTGGCAGATCAAAGGGAACCTGTCTCTGAATAGCAATGGTAGAAATGGAATGGAAACCAACATCAAATTCTTTATTAAGTAGAGACTGTATTATGTTGTTATTCAATATTATCTTAAAGTTTTAGATTTTTCAAAAATGAATATGAGGTCTGATGAGATGGCAGATGATTTGTTTGATTCCTGGGTGAAAGGAAAGAATCCATTCTTGCAAGTTGTCTCTGCCCTCCACATATTCATTGTAAAGTAAGGTATGTAACAGGCAAAATTATATCCTCTGTATTTTATCCTTATTACATTTTGCCTTTTTAATTGTATAACATAATATTTAATAAAACAGCAAAAATATTTGAAATTCTACCTCTTAAATTTTCTATTTTTCTTTTGGATCTCTGTTCTGGTAGATAGGTCTTTTAATTAAGATTTTAGTAATTTTAAGAAAAATTTTCAAGACAGGGTTTCTCTGTGTAAATCTAGCTGTCCTGGAACTCCCTTTGTAGACCAGGTCTCTCTGCCTCTGCCTCCTGAGTGCTGGGATTAAAGGCGTGCCCACCATGCCTGGCTGCAAGATTTTAGTCATTTTCATAGGTAAATATTTAGTTTTCTAAAAGGTGGTTTTTCTTTTTAAAAATAATCTATATTATATAAAATAATGTGTTTTGTTATGACCTACATAGAACATACACTGTCATACTCTCTATATACTATACAGTATTACCTAGTCATTAAGAAGGGGATACTTTTTTCCTTTCTTTTTTATCTGTTGCCTAAGACCTTTCCTCTTTTCACTCATGGAGGGTTTGTTACTGTTAGTAAAATATGCTTTTCATGTCTTTTGTGTATGTCATTTGGTCTTCACAGTAACCCTGTGAAGTAGGTACTAGCAATAGCTCTTCTGTCCTTTGCAGTTTTCAGCTTCTGTCCTGGTTTTGAGCCCTTGTTAGTTTACACATAACTTTTCCCCCTAGCTCCATGGACTTGCTTTTCTAATCCATCCCATATAACCCTTCTCCCCAAAGCTCAACCTTTACCATGATACTTCCTTGCTTATAAATTTCAGTGGTCTTTATATTGTAGCTTGGCATTTAAAGCTCTGAAGCATTCTAGTTAGCTAACTTGATAGCTATATTAACTGTTTCTCTAACACATACCCAAATCTGCTATCTAGCCACATTTGCTCTTTGTTTCTTGGCTCTTGTGCCTTTTCATTTCCTTCATGTTTGCCATTCCTGCCTATCTGGTATGCCTTTTCTGACTCCTTCCTGCTTATTTTCAGATCTTAGTTCTAGGGCCAGTTTATTCTATAGTGTCATTCCGTATAGCCTCCTAAAACGTTTTTGTTTTCAGATCTGAGTGCCTGTAGCACCAGTTCTAGTAAGTAGCTATCATGTATGTCTTGTGGAGGACATAAAATATTATGGGTAAAAATGACAACTGCATTTCTCTCATCTTTTGTTATCCATACAGCTCTGCATATTTTCTTGCATGTAGCAGGCACTCATTTGTGAAATGAATGATGAAATCCTTAACTAAGCTAAATTGAAGTCTTAACAAATAGTATTTACTTCACAGTGCTATTTAGAATCAGAGTCTCATTTTCTTGACAAGAGCTTCATAAATAAGTCGGTTGCATTTTTGTCATTGATCTACAGTATTGTGGTAAGTTAGTATCACTTTGAATGTGAGTTCTTCTGTAACTAAAATGTATATACTTTTTATCCTATTTTTTGTAGTGTTAGAGATTGAACCTAGAGCCATGCACTCTGTCACTGAACTACATCATCACTTATCCAGAATTTTTGGATATGCTTTATTGTTAGGCATCTTTTGCTAAGAATAAAATGACTTATAGGATAGATCTCTTTGAGGAGAAGGACATAAAATTTACCCTTTGTAAAAATTTTACCTGCAGGCTATACCTTGTCATGCTCATTAGTCTTCTGATCAGATTTTCTTTACTATTTCCAGAGGGGAAAAGGATGTTAGAGTGGAGGAAGTATATCCTAGGGGTATAAGTGTAGTTTCTCCAGTACTAATGTTTTATCTGAGTTGGCTTTTAAACCTCAGTTTTTCAAAGTAGTCTAGGAAAGAGAAGCTAGCTGATTCTTCTATTTTTGTTTACTTATCAAATATTTTTACTGATGTTGGGTAACGTGTGCTATAACTGGTCATTGTTATATATTTTTGTATTTTAAGTGCATCTATATTTGCAGGTATGAACTCTTCAACTATTCTAACCATATTGACTTTGCAACTGCATATGTGTATTTGTGTGTGTTAATTTGCTATAGTTGCTATAACAAAATATCACACACAGGCCTCTTTTGCCTTCTGTGGTCTTTGATCTGCGTGTGTCTGTGTCTGCATTTCTATCATGTAACGTTAATTATGTCTTTAGAGATTGTGTTTAAATTAAGTCACATTCTGAATACGGGGTACATGTGCACATGCCACAGAAGCAAAACATAGCAAGTTAGAAGAATATATTCTAAACCTCTGGAGAGAGGATAGATAGGTTACGAAAGTAGACTAGAAGACAAACTACACCTTGCCCTTAGAGATACTTGGGCAGTTTAATCTGTCTATTTATACAATAGAAAAGTAATTAGACTTTTTAGTTAATGAACTGGCCTTTTCAAATAGGTTGTATTCATGTGAATTTATTTCAAGTCTAATTGGGTTTTGTCTACTAGTAATGCATTTTAACATGCCTGTATATATCCCAGGTTTTGTTTCATATAACATAAGGTGTTCTTTAACATGTTTAAGAAGCTTTTCTGGAAGTATTCAGCTGCTTCCTTATTTAACTTAGTTTTTCTTTCTTACTTTATTGGGGGAATTGAGGGATTCTTTGAAGAATGGGGTCCAGTGTTTTTGTTCATATCAATGGGTTATTTTACATCACAGTGCAGACGTTCTGCTTTTGAATCTGCCTAATAGAAAACTATTTATATGTACATATATTTTTTTACATATAAAAACAAATTCTTACATAAAAAACCCTCAAACTGTATAAACCACTTTTGGAGTAGAAAAAAATAAAACCTGAGGAAGCTCTGCCAGCACTCAGCATGCTGGCACTTAGGTATAACCTGTACTTACAGTAATAGCAGCTCTTTGTAAAATGCTTTCAGTTTTACTTCTTCCTGTCTCTACTTATCTATTCGTCAGGAGTGAAAAAAAGGCTCCCTACTTCTTAGAGCTTTCCTGTCCAATACTGTAGGCACTAGTTTAAAGCTATGTAAACATCAATTTAAATTAATTAAAATAAAAATTTGTTACTTAGTCTCAGTAAACCTAATTAGAGTGCTAAGTTAGATTAATGAGTGCCCCTCATATTTGACCACATAACAGATGAGCAGTCTTTATGTCACATAGGAGGCCCAGTGGTATATGAACTATTAGTAAAAATCATTAGACCTTGATATTTGTGGGTATCTGTGTGTTTCACATCCATGGATTCAACTAACTACAGATCAAAAATACTCAGCAATAGATGAACAGGTGAGATGGCTCAGTGACTAAAGGCACTTGCTGCCAAGCTTGATGACCTGTATTTGATCTTTAGGACCTCCATGGTACAAGGGAACGAACTCCTGCAAGTTATCTTCTGTCCTACACACACACACACACACACACACACACACACACACACACACACACACACACACACCCCAGGGGAAAGATTTTATCTGAAGTGCAAATGTACAATATTCAGATCTCATTTTTTTGATCATTAATCAGAATCCTGCAATTCTAGTTACTAGTTTTATAAGCTGCTGATTCTGAGGGAGGGACCCATTATCATTGACTTTCAAGCTTTCTAATATCTAAATAGTTGTTTAACACAGAGACATTTTTTCTTATCATTACTCCCTAAACAACGAAGTAGCATAACCATTTATATAACATTCACATTTGTGTGAATTATTATAAGTAATTTAAATATGAGTTAAAATATATGGGAAGAAATATGTAGGTTATATGCAAATACTATTATACTCTTTTATATAAGAGGCTTGACTATTCTCAGATTTGGATTATATGGAGAGATGCCTCTTATAACTAATCCTTCAAGAATACAGAAAGATGACTGATACTAAATAGGGGATGCCATTGTCAAATTTGTTTTAGGAATATGGTTCTGGCTGCAATTTGAAGGATAGATTAGACACAGGCGGAGGATGGAGACAGGGACATCATCAGTTAGAATATTGAAGTAATATGGGACAGAAGTGATAAGGGCCTGTACTGCCTGCTCTGAGAGTTGTCAGGAATTGTCATCAAATATTCTTGTGTCTTGGAAAGAGGACAGAATTGCAGCAGGAGAATGTTACCTTGCCTTAGTTACTTTATCTTAGTCTTAGTGTTTAGACCATAAAATGGGCATTTGAATGGACTTACTTTACTTATTTTGCATAGTTCTTAGGATCAAGTGAGATGAAATATGTGAAAAGTACTTTGTGAGTTGGAATCTTTAAATTTTACCAGTGCTATTGGGCTTATGCTTCCGCAATAAAATACAATCCTAGAATAGGTTTTGTGGAGACTGTCTGTAGTGTGCCATATGGTTGGGCTACCATGGTTGTTTATGTTTAAATTTTCCTCAAGCATTTCAGCTAGATCCCATCGAAGTAGTGACACAACTAAAACTACAACCCAGGTCTTTTAAAATTAATTTTTTGGGGGGTTGGGGATTTAGCTCAGTGGTAGAGTGCTTGCCTAGCAAGCACAAGGCCCTGGGTTCGATCCTCAGCTTAAAAAAAAAAAGGAAAGAAAAAAGAAACGTTCATTAAAAAAAATAAAATTAATTTTTTTGTATGTATGTGTATGGATGTTTTGGAGTGCATTCACCTATGTATGCGCATGGAGGCCAGAGAACAGTTGGCTGTTCACCTCTGCCACTTTACATGTTAATTCTTTGAGACAGGGTCTCTCATTGAACTTGGAGCTAGGCTGGAAGACAGCAAGCCCTAGTGATCATCCTGTTTCTGCTAACATAGTGCTAGGATGACAGGGTCATAACATGACCAAACCCAGCTTTTTTGCATGTGTTCTTGGGATGTGAAGACCCAGGAGTAGAGCAGTGGTCTTTACGCTATCTATGTAGCCCTTACCTGCTGAGCTATCTCCCCAGTCCCAAACCAGGTCTTTTGACTTATTTATTTCTCCTTATATTGCTAGCTTGATGCTTGACAACTCTCACTGATGAAATATACTTCCTATTTATTATACTTGATCCTTTATGGATCTATTGTCTATTTCCTGGATGAAGCTTATAGCTATTTGAATAAACCTGTTGTAAAACTGTCTTTGTTCTATACGAGTAGTTTAGAATATTGTCACACATACAAAGGTAGTAAAATTCATTCTAAACTCTTGTTTCTAGGGTTTATCAGAACCTAATCCAGCTCTACATTTAAAAGAAGAGCATGTCATTATCATCTTAAGCCATTTTGTGGGTACTGGGGATCAAATTAAACCATTTTAAACAAATGTTAGGCATTTGTCATTAGACAGACATAACTAGACACTGAAGATACAACAATGAATGAAGCATAACCTGTACTCCAAGAAGTCAGGATTTTGAGGGAAAACACTTTAATAAACAAACAATTAAAATAGAATGTGACAAGTGTTTTAAAAGAGCTGTGTGCAAGTTTTTAGAGGATCCCAGAAATGGTGAATCATATTCAGTTTAGAGAAGACAGGGATGAGTTTCCAGATAATGAATTTGTTAGGTGAGTATTGAAGACTTATTGGTAGATGTTGGTCTGGTAGATGAATAAGAAAAAAAGTATTTGGGGACAAGAAGTAATAGCATATCTTTGGAAAAATTTTAGTTTTGGAAGGGGGACAAGATTGGAGGTATGGAGAGTTTTTGTTTGAAAGGAACATAATAAAGTGTTATAACAATATTGGAAGAAGAGATCATTAGGAAGTAAAGTTGACAAAAGTTAGTGGATAGTTTGCAGAGGGTAAAGAAGAAAAGAGAGTGGAGAATAATTCCCAAGTATCTGGGTTAGACAGCTTGGGTGGATAATGATGCTATTAGTTAAGATAGGTAAGAGCAATTTGGGGCAATTTAGAGAAGATGAAGAAAATAAACTCAAGTCTAGTTTGATTTATCTAGACTTTAATGTCAAATACATGGGGTAGACAATTCAAGGAAGAGGTCTAGACTTAAGGTAAGTTTTGAGAGTCATTGTCGGGAGTGCATTTTCATAGTGGATAATTTCTGGAGATTACAGGATAAGAAAAAAATAGAGCCAAGGAGCTAACCACTGAAACTACCACTATCTGAAAAGCGAAGAGAAGAATCAGCTGTGGCAAAGAGGTGAATCAAATGGAGAAATCTGAATGCTAGAGGCCAAGGGAGACAGTTTCAGAAAGGTGGAAATTATTAATATTATTATGCTGCAGAAAGTGTAATATGAACATGTGAAGTGTTTTTGAGTTTGACAGTTATCAGCTCAATTAGTATTCTGGCAAAAACAGTTTCACTGGTCATACATGGGTTGAAGCCATGTTATAAAACCTTAAGTAGTAAGGCATTATGCAGTATCTTTCTCAGTGCATCATATCAAGGGATCATGATAATGCTATACCTGTCACTGGTAATGTACCTCACTTAGTTAAGATTGTTGCTAGAGTTTTCTCTCCAGGTCCTGCCAAGCCCCAGCAGTCTGACAGCCCACTTATAAAATAATCACACAGAGACTTATATTGCTTACAAACTATATGGCCACAGGCAGGCTTCTTGCTATCTGTTTTTATATCTTAAATTAACCCATTTCTATTAATCTATACCTTGCCATGTGACTTGTGGCTTACCGGTATCTTACATCATGCTTCTCCTCATGGTGGCTGGCAGCATCTCTCTCCCTCAGCCTTCCACCTTCCAGAATTCTCTTCTCTGCTTGTCCCGCCTATACTTCCTGCCTGGTTACTGGCCAATCAGTGTTTTATTTATTAACCAATCAGAGCAACATATTTGACATACAAAACATCCCACAGCATAAGATTGTATGTCTTGGAAAGTATTATTTTCTTCTTATTAAAAATACCTTGCAGAAGATTCTTTTAATATACAAATACCATGTTTCTCCCTAAAGTTTTACTAGGTAGTTTTAGTAAGCATCAGTGGATCTTGTCTACAACAATTATTCTGTGGTGTTTGTCCCATTCCTTCTACATTTGTTAATTAGAATTCTTCTGTAAGGAAGAACCATCACTCTCCCTACTTGTGATTTGTTAGGATAGACCCATGTATGTTAATAAGCCATATTCTGTGACGATAATCTAATACATTGATTATTTATCTCGCTCTGTTGTTCCAGTTTTGAACTACTGAGTACTTTAAGTTTGGCTCCTGTGTCCTTTGGTTATGCCCTTGTCCCCTGCTTTCTGCTATCCTTCCCTTCCATTTTTCTTTTAAGACAAAGTCTCAGGAGCCCCAGGTCTCAAACTCACTGCGAAGATGTCTTTGATCTGGTATTTCTGCTTCTATCCCTGTGCCATCATGCCTGGCTACATTTTAAATTTTAAATTTTTGAGTCAGTGTCTTGTGTAGGACAGACTGGCCTTGAACTCCTAATCCTTCTACTTCGACCTTCCAAGAGCTGTGATCACAGGCATGTACAGCCATGCCAGTCTCTGACTGTACATTTTAAAAATATAATGCTTCATAAGGTCCAGAGACTGCTATTATCCATAAGTAAATGCATTTCCTGGCTTTACTAATAAAGTTTAATACACTTTTTGCTTACTAGTGTTAACTAATTTCACACAAGACCTATGAAACCATTTATTCTAAAGAGAAGTGTGAGCATTACCTTTAGAAACATTTGTTTTTTGAAAAAAATAGGATTATTGATAAACTCTGTGTTTTCAGAAGTGTTGAAGTTTTCATTCTTCCTATTCATGTCCCTAATAAATATAATTCTTTCATAGATTAGTGAGGTCAGAGTTCCATAATATGAAATTTACCAATAATTTTAAAGTGAATAATTCAAGTATTTAGCAAATTTTTAATGTGATGTAACTGCCACCTCTGTCTAGTTTCAAAATATTTCCATTGTTCCACAGTAAAAGAATGTGCTGAGCATTTTCTCTCTATGCTCTGATCCCCTCATCCCTGCCAAATAGTCTCTACAGATATATTCCTTTTTTTGTAGTGCTTCTGAGGGTGAAACTAGGTCCTTGGACATGCTGGGTAAGAATTGTACCATCATTGTGTGCCTGGTGCCGTGAAGGTGAGAAGGCATTGTGACTTCCTAGAACTGGTGTCACAGATGATTGTGAGACACCATGTAGTTGCTAGAAACTAAACCCAGGTCCTCTGCAAGAGCAGCCTGTGCTCTTACTGCTGAGCCATCTCTCCTGCCCACACACTATTAGTTTTGAAGCAGAGTTGAGGTTTTTATTAAATGACATTTGTCATTTTAATTTTATTATTGTTTTTATTAAATGACATTTGTAATGTAGATTTTTAAGGGCTAAAAGAAGGAAAGAGGTATTTAGAAAGAAAGACCTGAAAACAGGTGTGGGCTTTTCTTTGAAATACGTCATACAGTATTCCACAAATTTTAAATCCCTTCTTCCAGTGGGGACATTGGGCTATTTTGAGCCTTCTCACCGCTCTAAATGATACCATTATAACCAAGAACGTCCATGTAGCTTTTGGAGCACCTGGTTTCTATTCTTGTGGGTGTATAGCTCAGAGTAGAATGGTAGAGTTATAGTGAAAGTCTATATTTAAGTTATTGAGGAACTACTAGCCTGTTTTCCCCAGTAGCTGAACCACTTTGTATGAAGGTTCTTGTTTCCTCACTCCTTGACAACACTTCTTAATTTCTGGGTGTTTATTTTTATTTTTATTTTTTTTAATGTTGCCATCCTGGTAGATGATAAGTGGTTTATGATTTGAATTTCTCTAATGAATAATGATGTTGAGACTCTTCTTTTTGTGTGTTTGTTGTATTACCCAATCTAAAATCATTAGGATCTTCTCCCTCTCCGCTTTCTTCATGGTTTGTGACTGTTGGTACTTTTTCAATGAATTATTACATAGGGTGAGAGGTAGTCCAACTTTGTTATTTTGCATGCCGACCTCTTGTCCGAGCACTAGTTGTTGAAGATACTGTTCATTCCCTGTGGAGTCAACTTGCTACAATTTTACCATTTCACCTGGTGTAGCCGGCACACACCTTTCATCCCAGCGCTTGGTGGCTCTCTGTGAGTTGAGGTCAGCCTGGTCTAACTTAGAGAGTTATAGGAAAAGTCAGGGCTATGTGGAGGGTCCTTGTCTCAATTTTTTTTTCTTTACCCTTTTACCTACAGGAAACACTCCAAGGCATTTCTTTGGCGTATCCAAATTGTCAGCATCCTAACTCTTGTGCTTTGGGGTCATTATTAAGCAAAATAAGGGTTACTTGCAAACAATCGCTGCAATACCTCCAAAGGCAATCTGATAACTAAGACAGTGTGGATGTTATTAATTTATATATCTGATAAGGAATTAATATTCTTAAGATTTTCACCAACTTCTAATCTGCAGTAATTAAAACAATGTGATGTTGGCAGAAGGGCAGGCATAAACCTAAATGGCAAATAATAGAAAGTCCAGAAATGAACCCATAAACATGTGGGCAAATGGGGTTTCCCCTGTTCTGTGAGTTGTCATTTTCACTCTGTTGAATTTTTTTAGAGGTCTACAGAGAGTGCAGCCCCACTGCTACCTTGATTTTTGACTTCTGACTTTTTGAACTGTGAAGAATAAATATGTAACCTTGATTATCCTGGAACTCACTATTCAGACCAGGCTGTCCTACAACTCAGAGAGATCCACCTACCCTTACCTCCCAAGTGCTAAGCCCACCCGAACCACTTCTTTTAAAACCAGCCGATTGCGAAAGATGGTGAGGTCAGACCCTAGCCTGTGGCAAAAAGATACAGTCATCACCCAATTAGAATAAAAACCAAGTGAGCTGAGAGCCTCTTTTGCTTTGTTCATGTGTTCTTTTGTGTGACACCAACATTATTCTTTGCTTCTAACAACTTTAACTTTTATATTTTAACAGATTAAGTTGTCACTTATTGTAGAAAAACTGTGTGAACAGCAAGTAATGAGTTTTTTAGAGCTAATACGGCTTTCAGGTTATTATCATAGCCTATAATATAATGCTTAAATTCATTAAAACAGCTGAAAACATAATGTAGTTGTCTTTATTAAGCTTACTTTGATTTTTGATTTACTAATTTTGAAATTGCAGAAGGCCTTCTTGTAAAAAAGTCTACTTAAAAATAGAACTTTAGTGAATAAAAACACAGATTTCAGTGATAGTTGTATTGGAAAGCCAACTTTTATTCTTTCCAAATTTCATTTAACTAAACTTTGTTAATATTATTTGGATGACATTTCCAATGGCTTGTTAACTTGTGTTATAGTTGCCAGCAAAGGCAGTTGCCTTTTTTTTTTTAAGTTCAAGAAGTGATTATACATGGACTCATAATTTTTTTTTATCTCATCATTAAAGGAAACTTTGGGAATAATCCTTATGTTTTACTAATTGTACAGTCAAGAAACTGAAGAATCATAGAGTTGTTAGAATAGTGACTTAAGCCGAGCGATAGTGGCTTACACCTTTAATCCCAGCACTCGAGGCAGAGCCAGGGGGATCTCTGCGAGTTCAAGGCCAGCCTGGTCTACAGAGTGAGAGCCAGGACAGGCACCAAAACTACACAGAGAAACCCTGTCTCAAAAAAAACAAAAAAAAGTTTGGTGGTATTGTGTTCCCCAAAATATTGTGTGTTCCCGAAATAAACTTATCTGGGGTCAGAGAGCAGGACGGCCACAATATTAAACATGAGGATAGGCAGTGGTAGCAGCCTTTAATCCTAGCATTTCAGAGACAGAAATACCTCTGGATCTCTGAGTTCAAGGCCACATTAGAAACAGCCAGGCATGGTGACACACACCTTTAATCCCAGAAATCCAGCCTTTAATCCCAGGGAGTGACGGCAAAAGTAGAAAGATATATAAGGCGGGAAGACCAGAAACTAGAAGCTTTTGGCTAGTTAAGCATTTGGCTAGTTAAGCATTTGGTTGGTTAAGCTTTTAGGCTTTGGAGCAGCAGTTCAGCTGAGATTCATTTGGATGAGGACTCAGAAGTTTGCAGTCTGAGGAAACAAAACCAGCTGAGGAACTGGCGAGGTGAGGAAGCTGTGGCTTGTTCTGTGTCTCTGATGTTCCAGCATTCATCCCAATACTTGGCCTTGGGTTTGATTTTATTAATAAGAACTTTTAAGATTCCTGCTACAAAAAAGTGACATAATGAATGAGCCAGAGCTAGGCTCCTACCTTAGAATAGAATGTTTCTCCCACCATATCATTTTGAGAAGTTTTAATTTATGTGAGGAGATGTTTATGTATATTAACTCTGGAGTTCTTGAAAATTTGACCCAAGTCTATTGCAATAAAAAAAAAAGTAAGATAGGAATTCAGGGATCAGTAAAGCTGTCACTCCCTTTCTAGGGTTCACTGTCTTCAGAATACAGTGTTATGAAGCTTCCCTTCTATGCTTGAAACCATCTCAAAAGTTGAGAAGTTGAACCACCTTTCCAAAAGATTTGTTAGTAATAGAAATATCAACTTATATTAGATTTACTGCTTGTTCTTTGACTGTTTATTGACATGGAAAGTCTATATTGTGTGCCAAGAAAGGTAGTCATCTGGGAATCATAGGAGACAGACTTAGTCCTTTCCTTCATGGGTCCAATGAACTAAATGGATGAAGAAATGGACACGTAGACAAGAAATGATGCCAAAAATAAGGATCCGGGCTTGAGGTTGTGGCTAAGTGGTATGCCTAACATATATGAGGCCCTGGGTTTAATCTCTAGCACTGCAAGAACAAAATTTTAAATGCAAAATTGCAAAAGTGACAAGTGATATGTTTGGAAATACATACTGCTATAAGACTTGATAATACAGAGAATTGATCTCATCAAGAAAGCTAGGAAAGGCTTCTTAGAGATAATCTTTAGTTGAAGGATGAGTAAGAGTTAGTTGGGCTAAAAAGAAAAAGGAGTGAATCCCAGGCAGAGGAAAATACATGTACTAAAGCTTTGTGTTGATTTGGGAGTATGATAGCACAGGGTAAGCTACTAAAAGAGAACACTGGAAGGCTGGAGATGGGGCTTAATTGGTAGAGTACTGCCTAACATGCCAAAGACCTGGGTTCAATTCTGTGGACTGCCTAAACTGAGCATAGTGCACATACCTGTACTTTCGGCACTACAGAGATATAGGCAGGAAGAGCAGAAACTTAAGGTCATCATTCTTTATTACATAGTCCAGCCTGAATTACCTGAGAGTATGTCTCAAAAAATGGCTTAGTGGTTAAGAGTAATTGCTGTTCTTCCAGGGAACTTGGGTTCAATTCCCAAAACCCACATGAGAGTGCTAGTTCCAGGGGATCTGTCACCCTCTTCTAGACTCCTTGGGCAGCAGGCATACACATATGGTGCACAGACATACATGCAAGCCAAACAACTATATACATAAATAAAAATCTTAAAAGAAAAGTTATGGGCCTACACATTAGTAAACTGACTAGTCTTAGTAATTATAGCAACCTATTTTTAGGTAATTATGAGCTATTCAAGATTTCAAAAAGAAGTTTTTTGCCTTGGGGTTGAAATAGGGTGAAGTGATTTTTTTTTTAAAGATCCTCAATTGAGACAGTGTCCCATTGTGTATTCCAGGCTGGTTTTGAACTCAGGACCTTCTTGCTTCACTCTTACAAGTTGCTGGGATTATAGATACTAGCCACCATATCCAATTTATATGTAGACTTTTAATCATTAAATGCATAATCAGTAGAGGCTAGTACAAAAATTTTTAAATAATTCCATGTTTTGTGAAGGTGACAATTAGCTCATAGAAAATATAATGAAAGGGATTTTTGCAATATAAATAGTGAATATGTACATCAATAATAAATTTATGTAGAATATTTGAGACACATTTGACCAAAGCTAAAAACTTTACTGAAGTAAATTAACTTTGAAAGTATGGAGGAAAATGGTAGATTATTCAACATTGTTAATGTTTTTAAAAATTACTAGTAGATATTACAGAGCCTAAGAAAAATCCTTGAAGATTTTTTTAAGGGGATCTTGAGGAGATCGGAGATTATTTTGATAGCTTCTCTGCAAGAGTAAGCCAAGAAAATTTGGGAAGAGTTATATAATGTAGGTGCATTTGGAAGGAGAAAGTGATTCCACTGGCTATTAGACTATATTATAAAGTAAATAGTGTGGCTTATGAATAGGTAGTCAGGTTAATGTGACTAGATATTAAATGAACTAGGTGTTGATAAAACATTAATGTTTGGTATGTTCTTCAATATTCATACCACTAGAGATAGATCTTAATACTAACACCAAACTGTTAATGATTTAGATAGTAAATATGATCAGATCAAACATTGAAATATTGAAAAGAAGTAATAAACTTATTTTTTTCTTAGAGAAAGAATGGATTTTTTAAGACATGAGAACAAAGAAATAAACAAGTAAAATGAATGAATTCAATAAGGTAAAATTGTATATGCATGTGTGTCTGTGTGTATAAAATGTTTTTAGCTGGGCGGTGGTGGCACACGCTATGGTGATATTTGATCTGTACTGAAGTGTGATTTTATTTGTATATTGATAAAGTTGCCTTGGGGTCAGAGCAAGCCAGAGCAGAAGCTGGGCGGTGGTGGTGTACACCTTTAATCCCAGCACTCGGAAGCAGAGCCAGGGGGATCTCTGTCAGTTCCAGGCCAGCCTGGGCTACCAAAGTGAGCTCCAGGAAAAGGTGCAAAGCTACACACAGAGAAACCCTGTCTCGAAAAACAAACAAACAAACAAACAAACAAACAAAAAAACCAAAAAAAACCAAACACAAACAAAAAACTTCAGCTGAAAGGGACACTAGTGCCAAAAAACCTTAGTTCCTGTCTTCTCACACCTTGTACACCTTTCTCTGCACACCATATCACTTCCTTTTGCAAGAGACCTACTTCCTGTGTTTTCTCTCTTTTTTATAGACTTTCTGTTCTTCCTTCTCATTGGTTGTTAACCCAACCACATGACCTCCTTGTCACTGCCTGTCTGTACAGACTTCTGGGTCTTCTATGGTTGGTATTGAGATTAAAGGCGTGTGTCACCATGCTGGCTGTATCCTTGAACACACAGAGATCCGCCTAGCTCTGCCTCCCAAGTGCTGGGATTAAAGGTGTGCACCACCACCGCCCAGCTTCTGCTATGGCTTGCTCTGACCCCAAAGCAACTTTATTAACATACAAATGAAATCACATTTCAGTACCAAATAAAATATTATCATAGCACGCCTTTAATCCCAGCACTCGGAAGGCAGAGCCAGGTGGATCTCTGTGAGTTTGAGGCCAGCCTGGTCTACAGAGTGAGTTCCAGGGAAGGCACAAAGCTACACAGAGAAACCCTGTCTTGAACCCCCCCCCCCCCCCAAATGTTTTTGTCAGAGATGACTAGGAAACGTAAAAAAGTTTAAAAACTTAATAAGGCTCAATTAGCTGATGTCTAATATATGAAGAACTTGTACAAATGAACCTTTTTCAAAACACCAAAAATTCAATTAGAAGACAAAGAGGCTACTCATAGAGCAAGAACTATGAAATGGACAGTTACTAAATACATGAAAAGATGATCATTTTCATTAATAAAATCAGAGATGAGTTAAAAACAACAGTGAAGTGGGCTATTTGATATTGCTCAGTGGAGGAATATTAGCCTAGCAGGCACAAGGCCCTAGGTTTACCCTCAGTATGGCAAAACAAGGTAGCCAAACAAACAAAGAAACAAAAAACTAGGGAAATATTTTTCAGTCAGTTCTATTGGCCATCATAAAAATAGAATTACACATGCCAGTGTTGGTATAATGAAATAACTCTTTTTTTTTAATTTTAAAAAATAATTTAATTTTTTTATTACTAAGAAATTTTCTATTCATTTTACATACCAACCACAGATCCTTTCCCCTCCCTTCTCCCACACCCCAGTCTCCCCCCACTCCACCCCCAATTCCCACCTCCTACAAGACAAGGCCTACTGTGGGGAGTCAGCAGAGCCTGGTACATTCAGTCGAGGTAGGTCCAAGTCCCTCACCCAGCACTAAAGCTGTGTAAGGTGTCCTACTATAGGCAGTGAGCTCCAAAAAGCTCACTTATCCCCTAGGGATGGGTCCTGATCCAACTGCCAGGGGGCCCCTTAAGCAGATCAAGCTACACAAATGTCTCACTTATCCAGAGGGCCTAGTCCAGTCCCATGGAGGCTCCACAGCTATTGGTTCACAGTTCATGAGTTCCCACTAGTTTGATTTGGTTGTCTCTGTACATTTCCTTATCATGGTCTTAATGTCCCTTGCTCATAGAATCCCTCTTCTCTCTCTTTGACTGGACTCCTGGTACTTGGCCTGGTGCTTGTCTGTGGATCTCTGTATCTGCTTCCATCAGTTACTGGATGGAAGCTCTATGATGTTAGTTAGGGTATTCACAAATCTGAAACCCAGGATAGCTAAAACAAGTCTGTACAATAAAGCAACCTCTGGAGGCATCACCATCCCTGACCTCAAGCTCTACCATAGAGCTATAGTAATAAAAATAGTTTGGTATTGGCATAAAACCTGACATGTGGACCAATGGAATCAAATTGGAGATCCTGACATTAATCCACACACCTATGAACACCTGATTTTTGACAAGCCAAAACTGTACAATGGAAAAAAGAAAGCATCTTCAACAAATGGTGCTGGTATAACTGGATGTCAACATGTAGAAGATTGCAAATAGATCCATATCTGTCGCCATGCACAAAACTCAAGTCCAAGTAGATCAAAGACCTCAATATAAATCCAGTTAAACTGAACCTGATAGAACAGAAAGAAGGCAATAGTCTTGAATGCATTGGCACAGGAGATCACTTCCTAAATATAACACCAGTAGCACAGACACTGAGAGAAACAATTAATAAATGGACCTCATGAAACTGAGAAGCTTCTGTAAGGCAAAAGACATGGTCAATAAGACAAAATGACAGCCTACAGAATGAAATAACTCTTAGGCACTACTATTGGAGATGTATTGGCACACATTTCTGAAGAAGCAGTATGTCGTTTGCTCCTCTGTGTTTTAATCCTTTGAGTAGCTACTTCTCCATCTATATTGAAGACTGAACAAAATATGGCATAGCTTCTCATGAGGTGCCATAAATAGGTTGTAAGATCACAAACTAATTAATTCATCCCTCAAAGGCTTGGTCTTTTCATGGTGTCCCACAGTTATTGTATGTTCCTTTTATCTGTTTAATTTTTTTATAATCTTTGTTTGAATTATCTAGTTCATCTACTTTATCTTCAAGGCCTGATATTCTTTTTTCTATTTAATACATTTTACTGGTAAGGCTTTCCTGAGTTTTCTAATTGGGTTATTGAGTTTGTCATTTCTGTCTTCATTCATTTCAGCCTTAGTTCTATTCTGTATTTCTGTCTTTTTACTGAATTCAGTTCTTCAAATCCTGAATGGCCTTTATCACTTCATTTATGTTTGTATTTTCTTGTTATCTTCCTTAATTTCATTAAGCTATTTTTATTGTCTGCTTTAAACTTGAATTCTTTGATAAAATTTATGTTTTTTTTTTTTTTTTTTAATTCTGTATCCTGGGGTTCATTAGGGCTAGTGGGTTTGAGGAGAACCTAATGGCTTTCATAATATTTGTATTTTTTTGATGTGAGCTAGCCATGAAGACTTCTTTTCTTGGTTGTGTGTCTGATGTGAGAGTCTAGCTTTCCCCAGGTTGGGCCAGTGCAGGAGCTAGGCCAGGGACAGCTAGTGCTTGAACTGCTGGATTGAAACTAGGCTTGGTAGTATAATTATGGCCTCAGGGTTGGTGAAGGACAGGATGTTAGCAGGCAGTGGTGGTGCATCCTAATTTTTGAAGCATTATTACTCCCTGAATCTAGAGCTCACTGACTTCAGTTGACTGGCTGTCCAACAAGCTCCAAGGATAAGCTTGTCTCCCTGCCCCAGTGCTAGGGAACCATTACATAAGGCTTTTACTTGGACACTGGAGATACAAGGTCACTCACGGTTGTGTAGCAAGCATTTTACTGACTGAATCATGTCCCCAGCCCTCAAGTATATTCTTTTCTGTGTGCACACACACAAACAAATGAATGTTAAAAAAAGAAAAGAAAACCAGAACACAAAATTCAGTAGGCCAAATGATTTTAATATTTAAAATTAAAATTTGAGTCTAACCTTGAATTTAAAATCTAAATTTCCAGTGCTAGAATTATAGACTTGCACCACTGTTTCTAGATCAAATTTAATTTTTTTAAATTAATTATTTTAATTTTGTGTGCACTAGTGTTTTGCTTGCATGTGTGTCTGTGTGAAGGTGTTGGAACTCCTAGAGCTGGAGTTATAGAGTTAAGCTGGAGTTATGATGAGTTGCTACGTGGGAGCTGGGAATTGAACCTGGGTCCTCTGGAAGAGCAGCCAGTGCTCACTGATCCATCACTCCAACCCCCAAATTGAATTTTTAATTGATATGTAATTATGCATATTCATGAAGTATACTGATAATTCAGTACATATGCAATGTATAATGATCAAATCAGGGTAATTAGCATTCTCTAGTCCTTCAACTGTGAAAAAATGCATATGCAAAAACTAAGATTGAAGTTCCTGTGGTAGTACATGTCTTTAATCCCAGTTTTCTAAGAAACCGTCATACTGATTGCCAAAGTGGCTGTACAAGTTTCCATTCCCACCAGCAGTGGAGGAGTGTTCCCCTTGCTCCACATCTTCTCCAACAAAAGCTGTCATCAGTGTTTTTGATCTTAGCCATTCTGACAGGTGTAAGATGGTATCTCAGAGTCATTTTGATATGCATTCCCTGATGATTAAGGATGTTGAGTAATTCCTTAAATGCCTTTCGGCCATTTGAAATTCTTCTGTTGAGAATTCTCTGTTTACCTCTGTAGCCCAGTTTTTAATTGGTGAAAGTCTCAGTCTGTAGCCCAAGCTAGCCTGGAATTTGCAATCTTCCTCAGCATTGTGAGTGCACTGGCATTCCAGGTGTGTGCCACCATGCTTGGTTTGGCCTTGGTTTCTAATATCTAGTGATACTATTGAGTCCAGATTCCTTTTCCTATCCTACCTTGAGGAATGGATTCAGCTAAAGATCGAGGGAGAAAACATTCTGAACAAGAGACCTGATGTCTATAAAAGTGTAACACAAATTGCTAAATGGTCTTATTAAGAAAAAACCTGGAGCCAGATATTGGGGTGAAAGCTGAAAGATCAGAGAATAGCACCATCCAACCACAAGTTCTTACCACTAGGAAACTCTCCACACAAGAGAACTCTTTTCTGTGTACTCAAGTCTTATATACCTTTCTGTGTCTTGCCATCTTACTTCCTCTTTCTGCCCAGCTATATCACTTCCTGTCTGTCTGTACAGACCTCCAGACCTCTATGATTAACTAGTGCTGAGATTAAAGGCATGCACCACCATGCCTGGCTCTATTCCCAGTGTAGCCTGTGGTGGATAGCCATCCCAGCATTGGCCTTGAAGTTCCAACCCCCATTGAGGCTTCAGTAATGGTCACGCCCACAAAGCGGGGCTGAGGGAGGAAGCTGAAGACCTAGGATGGAGAGGAGAGGTCTCTCTTGGTTCTGAGACCTTGGACGCTGGAGATAGACTGAGCAGAGTTCTCCATAGAACACCGCCGGACTGCGCCATACCTTTGCCAGACCCTACAACCTATCCCTTCATTTGTAAGTTACCCCACAAAATAAACCTCCCTTTTAACTATGTGGAGTGGCCTTAATAATTTCACCAATAGTAGCCTTGAACTCACATAGATCTGGATGAATCTCTGCCTCCTGAATGCTAGTATTAAAGGTGTGTGCTACCACTGCCTGACCTCTATGTTTAATCCCTGGGCAAGCTTTACTTGTTAGAACACAAATAAAATATCACTACCTCCCCCTCCCCTTTTTTGGTCTAAAATAAAAAAAAGTTTTAACTAATGTAAGAAAAACCATTTATAATAAGTACAATAACTATATACAATATACACAGGCAATAAATACATCAATGTCTAGTCCATTGGGACTGTAGAAACACGGGACTTTGGGGCCAGGTGGGAGTGGAAAAACTTATGACTACATAAAAGTGCAAAGCATGTTTGAAGGATAAGTGAATATCATCCCACAGTATCTGTAGAGGATTTAAGGGAGCCCTGGTAGGGGAACACCAAGATTTTTTTCTGACACTTAATCCCTTATGTAAAATACCATAGTAGTTACAGCAGTATCTTCCTATGTACTTTACATAATCTCTAGATTGCTATTTGATACATGTAAATGCTGTGAAGTAAGTCATTCTAATACTGTATTTTTTAAGGAATAACAGAAAAAAACCTTATATGTTAGTGCAGATATGATTTTCTAAAAATAAGGTTGATCCTGAGTTGGTTGAATAATGAGTATAAGGAACCTATCAATCAGGAGTGTCTATTATATGTCAATTTGAATAAAATGATGAGTTTATGAACTGGAGCTAGGAGAGATATGGTTTAAAAGGTTAGGGGCTGGAGAGAAGGCTTAGCTGTTAAGAGCACTAGCTACTTTTGCAGAGGACCTGGGTTTGATCCCTAGCACCCACATAGCAGATCACAATCACTTGTAACTTCACTTCAGGGGATCCAACACCCTCTTCTGTCCTCTACAAGCATACATGCAGGCAAAACAACCATACATATAAAATAGGAATAAATTAAAAAAAATAAAAACAAGTAAAATGGGAGTGAGTGGGCTGAGTGATAAAGCATGAGTAAAGACCTAAGTTCCAACCTCAGTACTATAAAAAAAAGAATCAAGTCTTGGAAGAAATAAAAGATTAATTGATGTCAGATTGACAAAGAACTCTAATAGTAATCTCAAAATGTTTCAGTTAATAGCGAGTCATTTGAGAATTTTATGTAGAAGGGTAATGTTTTTTCTCTTTTAGAGAGAAAGTGTTTTTCAGATAGGGTCTCACTATATATTCCAAACTGGCTTGGAATGTCACTGTAACCTAGGTTGGTCTTTCACTCAACATCTTACCTCAGGCTTCTAAATACTTGGATTATAGGCATGAACCACAATGCCTGGTTAGGACAAAGGTTTGAAGAAGATAAATCTTCAGTTGTGTATAGTTGAGTTTAGGTGTTGGATTAGCTAAATCAGAACTGCCTTAAGGTCTTTAAAAAGATTCATAGTAGCTAGTTGTGGTGGTGGCTTAGAGGTTGAGGTGGTATTATGAAGTGAGTTCAAGGCCAGCATGGGCTACAGAGGGAGATCCTTTGTCAGGGTGAAAGGAAGGGAAAGACAAAAAGAGAAGGAAGGAGGGGGAAAGGGGGGAGCTGTGCTTAAAAACTGTTTTCTGGGGGTTGGGGATTTAGCTCAGTGGCCTAGCAAGCGCAAGGCCCTGGGTTCGATCCTCAGCTCCAAAAAAAAAACCCCCCAAAAAAACCTGTTTTCTGTATCAAATTCCTTGACAATAGGTTGAAAATGATATAAAAATGCTTAATTCCTGTCATTAATATCTGTTTAGAAGAATACATCTACAGACCTCTTGACAAGACTTATAAAGAAGAAATTCTAAAGTAAAAGGAAAGCAACTAAACATATTTGACTAACCCATTACGCAGTTAGATTTTGTGCATATGTTTGTATATAGGTATGTACACATACACATATGTGTAGCTGCAGAATTCATCTTTTCCTCTCTCAGACCTCATGTCTATATACCTTCTCATCTACATTTCTCTTTCTATGATTTCAGTTATCTTTGGTCACTTGCATTCTGAAAATACTAAATGGAAAACTCCAGAAATAAATGATTCCTAAATTTTGTGTCCCATTCTTAGTAGTGTAAGGAAGTCTAGTGCTACCATGCTACTGCATGAATCATCTCTTGTATTAGTTACTCTCCTTTTGGCTGTGGCAAAATACACAACACAAGCAACTTAAGGGAGGAGAGGTTTATTTTGGTTCATGCTTGAGAATATTCAGTCCATCCTGACAAAGAAAGCCTGGTGGTGGAACTAGCTCCTGCCCATGGCAGCTACAGCTTGTAGTGGTGGCTTTTCACATAGCATAGACCAGTGGGCAGGAAGCAGTACCCAGCTATAACCTACAATGTTTGCTCCTACTTTGCCGTCTGTGCCCCAAAGGTGTTGCTATCTCTCAAAACAGTGCCCACTGTCTGGGCACTAAGTGTTCAAGCATATGAACCTACCTGTTGTGGGCATTTTATATTCAAATGATAACACTGGCTTTTCTATACTGTATGTGCTACCAGCCCACTAGTCACTTAGCTTCCTGGGTTATCTGATTGACTGGAGTGTCACAGTGCTCATCTACAAGTAACTCTTATTTAGTAATGGCTGGCTTCCAAAGCACTAGAATAGTGACTGTGGCAACTCGAATATGCCAAGACTATGTAAAGCCTCAGAGTACTACCTGTAAAAGGTGAAAATTTACAACTTATATGGAATAAAATTACATGTATGGTGAATTTGTGAAGATCTATTATAACAGTGAAACTGTATGAGATTTGGTACTACCCAGAGGCAGTAGAAACATACCCCTAGAGATAAAGAGGGACTACTGTATGTGAAAGGCTTCCAGCAATGTCCAGATTCTTATAAGTATTTGTCAGTCCTTTGTGTTTTAGCCATACTGGTAGATGTGGAATAGTGTTTTATTGTGTTTTCAACTTGCATTTTCCTAATGACTAATGGTTTTGAGCATCTTTTCTTAGGCTTTTCTTGAGCTTCTTTGGAGAAGCATCTATTGAATTTTTTTTCATGTTTGGTTATTCTTTCTCATGTTATAAATGGATGTTTTACACTTGATATATCCCTTATCGATGATGTAATTTTGCATGTATAATCTCCTGTTCTGTGAATTGTCTCATATTTGAAGCAGAGAAATTTTAATTTAAGGCAGTTTATTTTTTTTCAAATTTTATTTAATTAACATTTTTTTCATTTATTTTACATACCATAGTCGTCGTTGGGCTTGAACAAAGCATGGCACATCAGGTTGAGGTAGGCCCGAGCTTCTCCCCCTGCATCAAGGCTGGGCGAGGTAATCTATTATGGGGAACAGGTTTCCAAAAGCCAGCTAAGCAGCAGGGAACAGATCCTGATCTCACCACTAGGAGTCTTACAACCAGACCCAACTGTCACACACATGCAGAGGTCTAGGTCACTCCCATGAAGCCTCCCTAACTGTTGGTCCAGAGTCCATGTGCTCCTATGAGGTAGATGCCCCTCAACTGAAAAATGGATAAAGAAAATGTACATTTACACAATAGCATATTACTCAGGTGTAAAAAATAATGACCTTGTATCAGGCAGTGGAGGCACACGCCTTTAATCCCAGCACTCAGGAGGCAGAGGCAGGTGGATCTCTGTGAGTCTGAGGCCAGACTGGTCTACAGAGCGAGATCCAGGACAGGGTCCAAAGGTACACAGAGAAACCCTGTCTCAAAAAACAAAACAAAACAAAACAAAACAAAACAATGACCTCATGAAATTTGCAGGCAAATGGATGAAACTAGAAAAAAATCAATCTAAGTGAGGTAACCCAGACCTAGAAAGACAAACATAGTATGTTCTCACTTATAAGTGGATATTAGGAGTAAAGTATAGGACAACTAACCTACATTCCACAGCCCCAGAGAGGCTAGGTAACAGACCTTGCCTCTGACCCCTTTAGCAGCTCTCTGCCTCCACATCTGGAGGTCCCCAAGCCAGGCTCCCCTGAGCCACAGGTCCCCAGCCTTAGAGCCAACCGTTCTGTCACAGAAGGCCTGGTCTTAGACACAATGAATGATAGGCTCAGCCAGATCCTTCTAGATATCAGCTTCCCTGGCCTGGAGGAGGATCCTCTGGGCCCTGACAACATCAACTGGTCTCAGTTCATCCCTGAGCTGCGGTAGAAGCAAGGCCTTGCCCTTGCCACTCAAGCTGCCCACTTGTGGGGCTGGATAGTGCAAGGCTCAGTGCACCCCGAGCCCTCTGAGGGAAGCTAGCAGGCAAGGGCTGGGCTGTGCCCCTTACTTAATTATGCCAAGACAGTAGTCACATCTGAGCCACTGCTGGGACCTGTGCATGAGTAGGCTCTCCCAGAGAATCTGAGTCTTCCACTCTCTCTTTGGGCCCAAAGAGGGATGCATGGATTTCCCTGGGAAGGGGAAGTAGAGATCTCCTGGGTAAACTGAGGTGGGGTTGGGGGTGGGAATGGGGATGGGAACTTGAGGGAGTGGGTTGAGTAGGCTAGGTGTGGGAGGAGGGTTGGGATGGGACTGAGCGGGAGAGTAAGGAAAGAGACATCTTGATAGGGGTACCATTTTAGGGTTAGGGAGAAACCTGGTGCCAGGGAAGCTCCCAGGAATCTACAAGGATGACCCCAGCTAAGACCCCTAGCAATAGTGAGAGGGTGCCTGAACTAGCCATCTACTGTAATCAGATTGGTGACTACCCTAATTGTCATCAGAGAGCCAGTAACTGATGGAAACAGATGAAGAGATCCACAACCGAGCACTGGACTGAGCACCTGGAGTCCTCCAGAGGAAAGGGAGGAGGGGTTGTATGAGCCTGTGGTGGGGGTCAAGGTCAAGTTTTAATATTTTATTATATCCAGTTTATCCAATTGTTTCCTTTTATTGCTAATGTTTTGATATCTTGTGTAATAATTTTTTGCATAACCTGAGGTCATCAAGAAGTTTTATATTGCTTTCTTCTAGGAGTTTTATGTTTCACATTTTTTTCAGTTAGGTATGTGATGTATTTTGAGAGTTTTGCATGTAGATATGGGTATACTGGGAGCATATGATTTAAAGACTATTCTTTGTTTATTTTTATGTTCATAGCATCCATATAAAAATCAACTAACCTAAAATGTTTATGTATTTATTTCTGGACTCTCAGTTTTATTCTATCAAGGTCTACCACTCTGTTGTGATTACTGGAGTTTGATAGCTTTTGAACTTAGGAAGTATACTTTAATTTTCTCCTTCATGGACATTGTTCTGGATCCTCTTTGATTTTCTCCTTCATGGATCCTCATTGCCTGTGTTCAGTCGTGTCATTTTACTTCTCATTGTCCTGCTTCTTGGTGATTTTTAACATTTTCATTTTACATTTCCCTGTTTTTCATCTTTTTGTAGTGCTAGACAAATATGCTATCACTGACTTTTATCAAACCCCACCCTTCCTTATGGCATTATTCATTTACTTGCTCTTTTGTTTTCCAGATTTGGGCTTCTGAAAATATTATTTTCTAATCTTGTTTAAGGTTCTCTAATCTTATTCTGAGTTGATGTAATTTATTTTATGCTATATCTTGTATTATTTCATAAATTTCTTTTATCTTATTTTGAAAGAATTTATTTTCACTTTTAAAAGTTTATTTATTTATTTGAATTTAATTTTATGTATATGGTGTTTTGTCTGCATGTATGTCAGTGCAGCACTTGCATGGTTAGTGCCCGAGGAGGCCAGCAGAGGCTGTTGGATCTCCTAGGACTGGAGTTGAAGGTGGTTTGGAATCATCATGTGGGTTCTGGGAATTGAACTCTGGCTCCTCTAGAAGAGCAGTTAATGCTCTTAACCACTGGGTCATCCCTACACTTTTACTTTTGGTCTGTTTTATAAGCAGTTCTTTCCATAGCATCCCTTGTTTGCAGAACTGTCATTCTTTTTTTGTTTGTTTGGTATGTCAGTTTGTTTCATGCAGTTTTTGTGATAGTGTCTCTTGTAGCCAAGACTGACTTTGAACTTGTTATATAGTTGAGGCCACTACTACTATCCTACTATCTCAAGATCCTGTCTTAGGATTTTAGCACTGTTGAAGTGTGTGTGTAGAAAATGCACATATCCCAAGTGTACAGCTTGATTTATACTTGATTTGATACATACCCATGTGAATTTGTGTCTATAATGCCATCAGACTAGAAAGACAGTTTAGTTGTATTAAATTTCCAGTTTCAGCCAAATGTGGTGACGTTTGTAATTCCAGTACTTGGGTGCTGAAGCAAAAGGGTCTGAAAAAACAAACAAAATGTTCAAGTTTAACATTGTTTTTCTTCAGTGCTTTGAAAACCTCCCTCTAATATCCTTTTTGTATCTAATATAGCAATGGAAAAGTCTGATGTCCTTCTGGTTCTCTTTACTTATTGTGTTACTTACTTTTTTTAAAGAGTCTTTTAGAATATATTGTTTTACTTTACTTTAAAAATATGTTTTTTGGGCTGGAGAGATGGCTCAAAGGTTAGGAGCACTGGCTGCTCTTCCAGAGGTCCTGAGTTCAGTTCCCAGCAACCACATGGTGGCTCACAACCATCTGTAATGAGATCTGACGCTCTCTTCTGTATACATAATAAATAAATAAATCTTTAAAAAATATTTTTAATGCCCGGGCAGTGGTGGTTCACACACCTTTAATCCCAGCACTCGGGAGGCAGAGGCAGGTGGATCTCTGTGAGTTCGAAGCCACCCTGGTCTACAGAGTGAGATCCAGGACAGGAACCAAAACTACACAGAGAAACCCTGTCTTGGAAAACCAAAAATAATAAATAAATAAATAAATAAATAAATAAATAAATAAATAAATAAATTTATGTGTATGGGTGTTTTGTCTATACCTGTGGAGGCTGGAAAGAGGGCATTGATCCCTTGGAACTGGAGTTACACATGATTTTGAGCCACTACGTTGGTATTGGAAATTGAACCCAGGTCCTCTAGAAAAGCAATAAGTTCTCTAAACCATTGAAACATCTTTCCAGCCTGCCTTCTCACCTTTGATATTGTTAAATTTTATTGTTGCTGTATTCAGGAGATAGCTTTTTTTTCATATTTTTCATCTTGGCAGTTTATGGGCTCTTCTAAAGTGAAGTCTTTCATCTTTAATTTTTGACATTTTTTGGTATATATTTCTTTCCATTTTGCTTTTTTTTCTTGGCCTCTTATTGAATATGTGCTAATATAGACTATTGTGTTCCTTTATTTATTTTCATAGCTAATATTTTCTTTCTCTGTTCAAAGCCCTTATTCAGCCACATCTTCTAGCCTCTTTCTTCCTAGGATGCTTACTTACTCTATCTTCTTGCCTCAAGCATATATCTTTATATAATTTCAACAAAAGACCTATAGAAGGTCAGTCCAGCTTCAATTTAGTTTGATAAGCTCATGAATCTATCCTTCCTACCAAACAGATCAAAACATGTAACCACAGTTCTTTAAGCACAAGGACCATGTTTTCTCCTGTGGTCCAGTAAGTCACGTCTGAAATTTAGACGTTATGCCCATGGAGGATGCTACTTGTATGTGAATATGCACAAATTTCACACACATTTTTTCTTAGATTTAGCAACAGCTTTTTTTTTTTTCATTATCTTCTCCTCTGGTTGTTTTTAGTTTTTCATTAGGCTCCAGAGTTCAATAAAAGTTGATTCATATCTGACAGTTTTTGTAAGCTTAATTATCACTTTAGTGAGAGGTGCCTTGTTAACAGAAAAATCAGCCTAGATGTTGCAAGATGACAGTTACTAAATTCTAAATTCACTAGGTCCAGTGAATTGCTGATATTGCTAGTAGTGACAGTGTTAGGAATGGATATTTTCAATCTGCTACTTATTGACTCTATAGCCTTAAGCAAGCAGCCTCTTAGCCTGGGTTTCTTGTCTGTGAAATGGGAACACTAATAACCAACAATAATAGGACCCTACATTGTAGGGGTATAAGAAGGAAATGATATAATGTAGTATTGTGTCTTGTGCTTGCCAAGTAGTATGTACTTAAAGAATAGTGACTGTAGTATTTCTACTAATGTGATTATAGAATAGCTATTTCTAATAAACAATCTATATAATATAAACATACCTTAGCAAGCCAAGATCAAAATGACACTATGAAATATAATAAATAAATGAATTTGCTGTACTGTTCTGAACTGAACTAGCTGGGATTTTGGGGTAGATGGTGGTAGTATCATAATATTTGTCTTGCTGTGACATTTATTTCGGCATCTGTCTGTTTTAGGTTAAAAGCATAAGGACCATGTGTTTTGAAATCATTGTTCTGTCCAATGTCTAAGACAAAACCCATTTTTTTATATTACAAAAGTGAGTTCCAGTCAACAGGGTTGTGTGGACAATTTACAGCACTGTTTGTTTACTCTTTATTTGAAATTTAATTGTGTGTGTGTGTGTGTGAGAGAGAGAGAGGGGGGGTGGAGGGGAAGAGGGAGGGGGAGAGGGAGAGGGGGAGAGAATATGTAAGTACTTGCCTTGGCAAGCATGTAGAAGTCAGAGTATATAGCTTTTGGGAGTTGGTTCTCAACTTCCACCTCATTGAGGCAATCTTATTTCTTTCACTTTAGCTAGCCTGTGAGCTTCTGGGCAATTTTCCTGTCTCTACCTCCTCTGTCTCATTGGAGGAGTGCTGAAATTACAGATGTGAGCCATGGCACCTGACTTTTTGCATGGGTTCAGGGGATCAAATTCAGGTCATTAGGCTTGCATGGCAAGTGCTTTTACCTGCTGAGCCATCTCCCTGGTCCAAGGTTTGTTTACTGTTAAAGCATTCTAAAGTGACTTGAAGGCTCTACGTACTTTTTTTCAAAGCACCTTTAAAAATTCAGCTCTTAAAATGCTTCTAGGAGAGCTGTCAGATTTCTTCCTGGCATTATGTGAAAACAAGTGTTCTAACTATTGTATGATTTATGGTCACCTTTTAGAATTTTTGAAGTGTGGTTGAAAGAAGAGTTGATATTTTTAGAAGAAAAAAGTGACAGATTTTCAGGGCTTAAATAGACCTATGAAAAAATGAGAGGGAGCAAAATTAAGACATTTTTAAATGTTTGTTTTGAGGGTGAATTTGCAATATATTTTGAAAAAGTTCCCCATTTTTTAATGTGAGGAGCTGATTCAGTTGGTTTGGGTGATAGTACTTTTATCAGAAAAAGACAGTTCCATTTTGTTCCATGTCCTTGTACAATTAGCTATGAGGAGATAATGGAATAAGGGTTAGCACCTTTCTCAGGCTTGAGTGCCATTAGCAACACTAAACTATCAATTCAAAAGAAGAAAGAGAAATCAATGAACATATAAAAAGAGAAACAAAACATAGGTTAGCAAGGAGACAGAGAAGCCACCATTTTGAGGAGAGTAGCAGATTGGTATCAGAAATTACATCAAAGGCCTGTTTTTTGTTTTTTGTTTTTACCTATTTCTTTAGTAGAAAGGAGCTTTTAGCCTGCTGGAAAGACTGTGTATAGATAAGCAAAAAGCAATTTAAAATTCACAAAACCAAAATATCTTTTTAAATGTCCCTTCTTGTTCTAGTGCTAATCAGGAACTCATTAGGATCATTTGTAAGCCCTGAGCTTAGATTTGTGTTTATATTGATAATGTCTTAGTCTACACCTCTTATAAACAAATTATATCTTGAATTTCATACAAAAGGCATGCCCAGTATCACCCTTTGCTGGAATGCTTATAAAGGGAACTGAGGTTTTTGGATATGACCCACATAGCAAGCCTTGTAGAATGACCCACATAAATTAAAAATGTTGTCTTATATGAATTTAGGGTAATTTTCCAGGTAATTTAGCCATTAGTAGCAATCTGACACATCCATAGAAAGCAACAGTCATAAATGAGCATTTGTAGAAAAATATACCTAAACAAAGTGGTAGAACTACCATTGATTGAAACTGTCCAGCTATGGAAATGAGAGTAAAAATGTTGCTTGGGGATTTTTTCCAAGTAAACACAAAAAGTAAAGCTATCACATTACCCAAATTTGAAACTGTAAAGTAGCAAAAAATAAGTCCAATTCTTCATTCTTTGACTTTTTTTCACATTATCTCAGGATTCTGCTGCAGATGGAAAATGTGTGATATTGTCTCCATTCTGTATGGCTTAGTTAGGGTTTCTATTGCTATGAAGAGACCCCATGACCACAGCAAGCCTTATAAAGGCAAACATTTAATTGGGGTGTCTTATATTTTTAGAGGTTTAGTCCATTATCATCATGGTGTGACATGGTAGTGTGCAGTTAGATGGAGAAGTAGCTGACAGTCCTACATCTTGAACCCACCCCCCCAGGCAAAAGGAAGTCATCTGACTCATTGGGAATGGCTTGGAAATATATGATACCTCAAAGCCCTCCTCCACAGTGACTCCCTTCAACAAAACCACACACCACTCCAAGGCCACACCTCCTAATCTTGCCACTCCCTTTGGGGGCATTGTCTTTCAAACCACTATGCACAAATATAATAGGGCTAAAACCTTATGAATAGGGTAATGTTGATATGAACTTTCTAAAATTCTTGGGATCTTACCTTAGTGAAATAATTAATTATTAAATGGGCTTTCTGCAAATTTACATAGTATGATCGTTTGTGTTTGCTCCTTAGTTTTCTTCTTTAAAAGAAGTTGGTTCTGACTTTTGTACTATTTAGTCATTTTTTTCTTCTCTTATCTTTTTTCCTCCTGTCATTCTGGCAAATGAACCAAGAGCCTTGCACATACTAGGCAAGCTAGCACAGTACCACTAAACTGCACCTTCAGCCAGGTTACTGGTTTTAATGTACAAATGCTTTATAATTTGTTGTTATTCTACTAGCAGGCTCTGTGGGATCTTATACCATTAGCTGAAATGTAAGGAGCAGTGACTAAGCTTCATATTGACAAAATCATATTACACAGGTAAATGACTTTATGCTAATGGGATCGAGGCAGCTTACTTCCCAGAAATTCGCCTAACCAAGCATTCCCAATTCTGTGAAGACTCTTTGCTAAATGGGATTTTTGCTGATGTTATGTTTCAATAATATAAAAATTGGAAGATAAAAGGAAGAATACTTATTAAGAGAGGAAATCTGTAAATATACTTGTAAGTTAGATTTTTTTTGTGATGATACTAGTGGAGACTTTTTTATTGCATTTATTTCCTTGTATGGAAGTGTATTATTAGTCAGGGCTCTTTAGAGTCACAGAACATATGGAAAGAATATCCCTCTTTCTCTTTCCATACATATATGGTATGTAATTTATTGGAATGACTTACAGGCTGCAGTCCAGCTAATCCAACAATGGCTAGTGGAAAGTCCCAGAATCTAGTAGTTGCTCAGTTCTACAAGGCTGAATGTTTCAGCTGGTCCTCTGTATGTGCTGGAATTGTGAAGAAATAGGTTCCAATGCCAGTGAAGGAATGGATATGTTAGCAAGGCAGAGGCAAGCAGGCGAAGAGAGTGCTTCCTTCTTCCATGTCTTTATATAGGTTTGCAGCAGAAGGTGTGGCCCAGGTTAAAAGGTATGCCTTCTGGCCTCAAGATGTGGATCAACAGCGTGCATCTTCCTGCCTCAGTGTTCTGGACTAGAAGCAGATTCACTCACTTAAAACCAAGCAGAAAATCTCTCACAGATGTGCCCTTCATTTCTGGATTGTAGTTCATTCCAGATGTAGTCAAGTTGACAACCAAAAATAGCCATCACAGTAGGGGTAAATGTACATGTTATAACACACATGTGGAAGTCAGAGGACAACTGGGGATGTTAATCCTGTAGGTGTGAGGAGAACGACTCACACAGAAAAATACCACATAATCTTACTCCTGTATTGAATGCTAAAAATGTGAGTATGTAGACACACAGAGTAGAATGGCAGTTATTGGAAGGGTACAAGGAAGCAAGGGAAATGGACAGATGTTGGCCAAAGAGTACAAAAATGTCACAATATAAAATAAGCAGCACCATCACTGTTGGTAATAATTCCATATTGGTTTTTATTTACTAAGGATTTTTATAGTTTTCATTTTAATTCATTATTGTGGTATATGTATGGGTGTTTTGCCTGCATGTATTTATGTGTATCATGTGCATGTAGTGCCTGCAGTGGCCAAAGAGGGGCATTGCATTCCCTAGAGCTGGAGTTACAGTTGCATGTGAATTGAACCCTAGGGTCCTCTGAAGAATAGCCAGGGCTTTTAATCGCTGATCCATTTACCCAACCCCAATAATTCCATATTGTGTATAAGAAATTCGCTAAGAGTAGATTTGAGGGATTCTGACCACATGCAAAAGGTAACTAACTGTGAGAAGCTAGCCGTGCTATTAATTAGTTTGCCTGTGATAATTATGTCCCAGTTCATCATATTGTACATCTTAATATGAGCCCTGCACGATGCTGGGCATAGAAATTAGAGGGAAATTGCTTTTTTTTAAAATTTGGCTTATGTGTGGTATTCTTTCATAAAATTAGCTTTACTGTCTTGTTATTTTCATGTAAGTATATTTTTAGTGAAAAAATTCATATATTATGATCACACGTTTCTTCTCTCCCAGATACTTCCCACCCATTCATCTCCATGCCCTTTCTTTTCTCTTAAAACGCACACACATAATCTCTCTGTCTTCTCTGTCTGTCTCTGTCTGACTGTCTCCCCTGCCACACACACACACCACAGAACCACAAAAATGGAAACCAGAACATACAAGCAAAAGACCAACAAGACAAAAAATGCCCAAACAAAGTAATATAGGGTAAAAAGTCTACAAAAATACCATTGAGTTATTTGTGTTAACAAATAACCAACAATTCCTCGGCATGGGGCCTACCCTGAAGTGTAGTTAATATACCGAGTGAGACTCCATTAGAGAAAACTAATTTTTCCTTTGTAAAGCATTTATCAGTTGCAGATAGCTTCTTCATTAGTGGTGGGAATTTGTTCACCTCCCCCTCTCAGCACTGGGACCCTATCTGGCTTGAACTTGTGTTGGCCCTATGCATACTACCACAGTCTGTGAGTTCTTATGTGCCTCAGGCTTTAACACTTTTAATAATTACTAAAACAAAAAATACCAACACTTGTTCTAGAACCATGGGTTGGTGATTTATTGGTGATTATCCAAAATTTTTAATGCTGTGCTAACATTTTTTTTCTATTTATTCATCAAGCATTTTTGAGTACCCACCACAGCGAAAGTCTCCTTTCCTTAGCTTTCATCTGAGAATTGTAATTACAAATTTTAGGAAGTCTATTTGCCACTCTTTTTCCTCTCTCTCCCTCTCTTTTTACTCTACCCTCTCCCTTATTCTTCACCTCTATCTACTTTCTCAGCAGCAGGAAAGAAAACCAAATTTTATGGCAGTCACACTTTTAATACTTTCAAGTTGATTAAATGTGTAATAGGTTTATATTACAGCCATTTCTCTTTAAGAATGTGCTGCGAGGTAAATTTAAATGTTTTATATTTTGATCACAGATGATTAATGATTAGATAATAACAGTATTCACACATGACTTATGAATATTGTTAAAAATTACAAGCATCAAGGATGCATAATTGTAAGCTTACTTTTGTTTCTAAAGTTTCAGGAATGCAGAATATGTAAATGACTCAAATCCTTGATGGGTTGATAATAAACTGTTTTAAATTTCCTTTGATTTTGTGTTTTTTCTCCTTTACTTCTACAATGCTCAGAATCCGCTTTAGGGACTGTGCATGCCAGGCATTTGGTTTATTCTTAACCTACACACTCAACCCTCTAATCTCTTTTACTAGTAGTTAAGTCTTCAGGTATCATAAACAGTGAACATGTGTTGAATTATAAAAGTTAACTTATGAAAAGGTTGTAAACAATAATAATAATAATTACTAAATAAATATTGTTAGGATTATTTTTGCAAAGGTTTAATTTTACCTTAAAGAAAAATAAAAATGTAACAAAAATAGATTTTGATTTTGTTAGGCTTTCTTCTTGGGTCTAGTTACATAGAGTTAGTTTTGTCTGGTAAGTCTTTGTTTTAGTATTGTATTCATTTAATAAATCCTTATATAGCACCTACAGAGAGCAGGGTATATTTAATGATTAGTAGATGAATGCTGCTAGTGTGAGTGAGAGTAGCCAATATGCTCAAATCACAGATTCCTTAAAGTTCAGTTCTTTGAGAAGGTTTTTTTTTTTCATTAAGGAATTTTTTTATTCATTTTACATACCAATCACAGTTCCCCCTCTCTTCCCTGCCACTCTTCCATTCTCCCCCATAATACACCCCCATTACCTTCTCCAATGATGTATGAACTTCCTAGGGAGTCAGCAGAGCCTGGTACATTCAGTAGAGGCAGGTCCAAGCCCCTCCCCATGCCTGAAGGCTGTGAAAGGTGTCCCACCATAGATAGTGGGCTCCAAAAAGCCAGCTGATGCACCCGGGATGGATTCTGATCCTACTGCCAAGGGGCCCCTTAAACAGATCAAGCTACACAACTGTCTTGCTTAGGCAGAGGACCTAGTCCAGTCCCATGGAGGCTCCACAGCTGTTGGTCTAAAGTTCATGAGTTCTTACTAGCTTAGTTTGATTATCTCTGTAGGTTTCCCCATTATAATCTTGATGCCCCTTTCTCATAGAATCCCTCTTTTCTCTCTTCTAATGGACTCCTGGAGCTCAGCCTGATGCTTGGCTGTGGATCTCTGCATCTGCTTCCATCAGTTACTTGATGAAGACTCATGTTTGTCCTTCTGAGTCTGGGATACCTCCCTCAGGATGATGTTTTTTACATCCATCCATTTGCCTGCAAATTTCATGATGTCATTGCTTTTTACTTCTGAGTAGTAAGTACTCCATTGTGTATATGTACTACATTTTTTTTATCTATTCTTTGGTCGAGGGGCATCTAGGTTGTTTCTAGGTTCTGGCTATTATGAATGATGCTGCTGGCTATTACGAATAATGCTGCTATGAACATAGTTGAGCATGTGTCCTTGTGGTATGATTGAGCATTCCTTGTATTCCCAAGAGTGGTATAGCTGGATCTTGAGGAAGATTGATTCCCAATTTTCTGAGAAATCGCCATGCCGATTTACAAAGTGGCTGTACAAGTTTGCACTCCCACCAGCAGTGGAAGAGTATTCCCTTTGCTCCATATCCTCTCCACCTTAAGCTGTTATCTTAGCCATTCTGACAGGTGTAAGATGGTATCTTAGACTCATTTTGATTTCATTTCCCTGATGACTAAGGATGTTGTACAATTCCTTAAATGTCTTTCAGCCATTTGAACTTCTCCTGTTGAGAATTCTCTGTTTAGCTCTATAGCCCATTTTTAAGTTGGACTGTTGGGTATTTTGATGTCTAATTTCTTGAGTTCTTTATATATTGTGGATATCAGCCCTCTGTCAGATGTGGGGTTGGGTGAAGATGTTTTCCCATTCTGTAGGCTGTCGTTTTGTCTTATTGACTATGTCCTTTGCCCTACAAAAGCTTCTCAGTTTCAGGAGATGCCGTTTATTAATTGTTGCTCTCAGTGTCTGTGCTACTGGTATTATATTTAGGAATTAGTCTCCTGTGCCAATGCATTCAAGATTACTTCCTATTTTCTCTTCTATCAAGTTCAGTGTAACTGGATTTATGTTGAGGTCTTTGATCTACTTGGACTTGAGTTTTGTGCGTGGAGATAAATATGGATCTATTTGCAGCCTTCTACATGTTGACATCCAGTTGTGCCAGCACCATTTGTTGAAGATGCTTTCTTTTTTCCATTATACATTTTGGCTTCTTGGTCAAAAATAAGGTGTTCATAGGTGTGTAGATTAATGTCAGGGTGTGGTGATATTGGTCTTCCCCAAAATATTGTGCACCCTAATAAACTTATCTGGGGTCAGAGACAGAACAGCCACAATATTAAACATGAGGATAGGCAGTGGTAGCACACACCTTTAATCCTAGTATTCCAGAGGCAGAAATCCCTCTGGATCTCTAAATTCAAGGCCACATTGGAAACAGCCAGGCTTGGTGACACATGCCTTTAATCCCAAGAAGTGAGCCTTTAATCCCAGGGAGTGATGGCAAAAACAGAAGAATATAAAAGGCATGAAAACCAGAAATTATAAGCATTTGGCTGGTTAAGCTTTTAGGCTTTGGAGCAGCACAGTTCAGCTGAGATTCATTCTGGATGAGGACTGAGAGGCATCCAGTGTGAAGAAACAGGATCAGCTTAGGAATTGGCAAGGTGAGATAGCTGTGGCTTGTTCTGCTTCTCTGATCTTCCAGCATTCATTCCAATAACTGGCCTCAGGTTTGTTCTTATTAGTAAGACCTTCTAAGATTCATAGTATAGTCAGGGTTTTCAGTTAGATTCCATTGGTCCATTGGTGTCCGTGTCTCAGGGGGTCACTCTTGTTCCAATCGTACGTAGCTCATGGTCTAATTGGAGCTGGCACATTCTGAGTCTCTGGGAGCTGCTCGTGGTCCACTCTGAGCTGGTGGATTCTGTGTCTCAGAGAGCAGCTCTTGGTCCATTCATAGCTGGCAGAATCTTTCTTGGCTTCGGCAAGCCGCTAAGGTCACAGGGGTATTGGTGGGTTTGTAGTAGGGAGTGGTTCTTGTACATTGCAGGGTCTGATGGAGGGTGTTGGTGGGGAAGCCTGCCCACAAGAGTCTTCCCTGCTTGCTGGCAACTGAGGCAGTGATGGGTAGAGGTTCCTGGGCATTGATTGTGTCCCCCTAAGAGGTCTTAGGGGCAGGACTCTCTGGGTGGGAGAAGAGTCACTCACCTCTTGGTCCCATCAGTGCTGGCTGATTCTTTGTCTCTGGAGGCTGCTGAGGTTGCAGGGGGATGGGTGGATTTGGGATAAGGCATGGTTCTTGTAGATTTCAGGGTCTGATGGGGGGGGGTATTGGTGGGAAAGCCTGCCCACAGGAGTCTTCCCTGCTGGCTGGCAACTGGGACAGAGATGGGTGGGGGTTCCCAGGCATGAGTTGTGCCTCCGGGCCTAGGTCCTATAGGCAGGACTCTCTGGGTGGGAGAAGAGTCACTCACCTTGTGGTCTAATCAGAGCTGGTGGATTCTGTCAGAATGTTTTCTTTTTAAAGATGAAATAAACACAGGTATCCAGTGTATACATTTTACACTCACCTGTCTCCTAAAATGGACTGTCAGGTTGCCATTTTCTGCATATTAAATTTCTTTGGTATTTGTGCATGTTTGTCACATCTGTTATCTTCAGTAGTATGTAATTTATTGCTTCCTTTGATGTCCAGTTTCCAGAATTAGGAGCTTATAAGAAAGAAGATGGAATAAAACTTGTATAAGGTCTGAATGTGGAGAAGCACAGTGAAGAAAGCAGTGAAGTGCCTGAAGAGCATTGTGATATTTAATTTTAATTGTTGGCCTGACACAACACAACCTAGAATGACTTGGGACATGAGTCTTTGGTCTGTGGGCGTGCCTGTGTGGAATTGTCTTAGTTAATTGATGTAGGAAGACCCAGCTCACTATGAGTGGCATCATTCCCTAGGCATTAGGTACTGAACTGTGTAAGAGTGATGAATTTAAGCTGAGTACAAGGAAATACGCATGCATGAATTAATTCCCGTCTGCTCTTGACTATGGATGTGTTTTGACTTCCTATTTGAAGTTCCTGCTTAAATTTCCCCACAATGATAGACCATGGCCTGATATTGTGAACTAAAGTAAACCCCTTTCTACCCAGGGTTGCTTTTTTACTTCTTTTTTTGTGTGTGTTTTTGAGACAAGGTTTCTCTGTGTAGCTTTGTGCCTGTCCTAGATCTCACTCTGTAGCCCAGGCTGGCCTCAAACTCACAGAGATCCTCTGCCTTCCGAGAGCTGGGATTAAAGGCATGTGCCACCACCACCCAGCCCCAGGGTTGCTTTTTATCTATCAGGGTATTTTATCACAGTAACAAACATGAACCTGGAACAGACTTTGAGGATGGATGGCTTGGTTACTGTGGTGAAACTTGTGGGGGGCCATTCCACCCCCACATTTCCCTAGAGTATTGTTGAGTAGAAGCAGCAGGAAATAATAGATAGAAGGATAGAGAGGAGAGAAAAGGGTAGAAAATACAGGCCTGGATCCTAATCCATCGGGCCCTGACTCTCTCTGCCCTAGAAATGCCAAGGGGTGGAGCAAAAGAGCTCCCCCCAGCACAGCCAAGTGCAGACCATCTCAGACATCTGCACTCAGGCCCGTGATCTAATCATCCTCTTTATGTAGATCTGCTGGGTAAAGCCACTAGAAACCTAAATCGGCTCCAATAGAAACTGTTGGAGAAGATCTGGAATAAGAGGTTTGTCATGATAGTTTGCATATAGCTATCAATAATTTTCCTGATTCAGGGAATACCGTATATATAAAGAGATCAGTTGCTGATTCTTGAATTTCAGAATGCAAGTGAGCTTGTTTTCTCAGTATTGTGTTTACTTTTTTTCATATGCCAGATTTGTTGTTGTTGATTTGGATCTCTTGGCATTTTGGAATGTATAACATTGGTATATAATCCATTACAGCTTAAGTGAAGCCCATTGCTTGCCTTTTGTGAGAGACTGCACCTAAGAAACATTTTTCTTCTCACTGAATTGATGTGTATTTCAGATAAATGTTTGTCAATTTTAGGGATGTCCATATGGTGTTACCATGGAGAAATTCTTTTTTCATTTTCTTCTATTTAGACTGTTTCACTGCCTTTACTATCTTCTTTTCCTCCTGTTCTGTTTTTATTTTGTTATTAATATTTTGTTTTTTTAATTAAAATATAATAACATGATTTTCCCCATTTCCTCCCTCCAACCGCTTCCATGTATTTCTCCTTGCTCTCAAAATCATGGCTTTTTCTTTCTTTCTTTCTTTTTTTTTTTTGGTTTTTTGAGGCAGGGTTTCTCTGTGTAGCTTTGCGCCTTTCCTGGATCTTGCTTTGGAGACCAGGCTGGCTTCAAACTCACAGAGATCCGCCTGCCTCTGCCTCCCAAGTGCTGGGATTAAAGGCATGCGCCACCACCACCTGGCTTTTTTTTTTCCTTAAAGATTTATTTACTATGTGTACAGTGTTCTGCCTGCATGTGTCCCTGCAGGCCAGAAGAGGGCACCAGATCTCATGATAGATGGCTGTGAGCCACCATATGGTTGCTGGGAATTGAACTCAGGACCTTTGGAAGAACAGCCAGTGCTCTTAACCTCTGAGCCATCTCTCCAGCTCCCGGCTTTTTCTTTCATTGTTGATATGTGTGGTGTGTGTGTGTGTGTGTGTGTGTGTGTGTGTGTGTGTGTGTGTGTGTGTGTATTTATATATTCATAAGTATATGAATACTATCTGTCCAGTCTGTTTAATGTTACATTATATATGTTTTCAGGGCTGACCACTTGGTATCATCTAAACAATTGGGGCCTCTTCCTGGAGAAATCTATTTCTTCCATTCTCAATATTCCTTAGTTGCCTATAGTTCTTTATTTATGCTTGGGGCCCTATGAGATTTCTCCCTTCCATGTTAGCATGTCTTTTGGTGTCTTCCTTGCCCAGGTTTTGGTTAGGTAGCAATGTTATTGAGACTTATGGGTGTAGCTTCCTTGAAATTTCAGGAAGATATACTCTCACTGCAAATATCCTGTTCCTCTGGATCTTAGAGTCTTTTTTCCACCTCGTCCATAATGTTTCCTGAGCCTTAGGTGGAAGAGTTGTGTTGTAAATGTATCTGTTGTAAATGGACACCCCATGATCAGTTGTTCTTTGCTTTTTGACCAGTTGTGGTTTTCTGTAATGATCTCCATATGTTGCAAAGAGAAGCTTCTTTGATAAGGTGTAAGACTTGCACTTATCTATAGGTATTAAAATAAATATTTAGAATGCAGTTAAGAATTTTGCTGGTTTAGTAAAGTGGTGATTGGAGGTTGTCCTCTAAGATCAGGTAGTTGGCTAGGATTCCAGCTCCAGGAATTATTTCCTTCTTGTTAAGCTGGGCTTAAGTCCAATTAGAAAGCTGTTGTTTGCCACCATTGCATCCTTAAGGTTTTGTCATGCCATGCTGGGCTGGTGGTGGTTCATTGGAGTCATAGTTGCATAGGACTATTGGTTGCTTCCCTACCTTAGTAGTTTGTATGGTGCCTTCTGGTACCATGAAATTAGACCTAAGGGAAGAAGCTTTCATGTCAGATTAAGCTCAGATCCTCCAGGTTCTGTGTGCAAAGTGCATGATGTCTTCAGCAACAGGGACTTACCCTCAATCCATAGAACACAACCAAGGGCAACTACAATAGCCTGTAATGTTTTGGGCTTGTCTTGTACTTCTCTGGCTAAGAACTCAAGGCTGTCCCCATCTTATTGGTCCCTTTTACCCCATTATTAGCCCCCTTCTGATTACATGTTACATGTATTTCATTACTTAATGATTTTTCCTTTCTACCCCTCATTTGTGATTTCTTGTTCCTGTCTCATGGTCCCATTTTAACTTTCATGGCATACCACATACACATTTCTTGGGTGGTAATGGAGCAGGAATAAAATTTAGGTTCTGCATGTGAGAGAAAATATACCTCTTGTCTTTCTGAGTCTGGCTTATTTCACTTAATACTGATTTCACTTTTTATTGTTGAATGTGTATGTACCACATTTTCTCTATCCATTAATCTATTACTAGACATCTATCATGGTTCCATTTCCTGGCTGTTGTGAACAGCACAGCATGGGTATGCAAGTATGTTATGGAAGTCCTACCCTGGTTTGTTTCTTCATTGCTGCAGGATGACCAAAAGCAACCTGGGGAGGAAAGGTTTTTTTTGTTTTTTGTTGGCTTAGACACCATGATCACTGTCAGTAGATCACTGAGCAGGAACCTGGAGGCAGGGACTGTCTTCATTTAATTGGGGTGGCTTACATTTTCAGAGGTTTAATTCATTATAATCATGGTGTGAAATAGTGGTATGCAGGCAGACATGGTGTTGGAGAAGTAGCTGAGTGTCCTACATCTTGGCTTGCAGGCAACAGGAAGTGGTCTATTTCACTGAGTGTGGCCTGAGCATATATGAGACCCCAAAGTCCACCTCCACAGTGACACACTTCCTCCAACAAGATTACACCTACTTCAACAAGGTTACTTCTCCTAATAGTGTCACTCCCTTTGGGGGCCCTTTTCTTTCAGACCACCACAAGGACTAATGCAGAAACCTTGCAAGAATGCTGATTACTGGCTTACTTTCCACGGCTTGCTCAACCTGTTTTCTTAAACAACCCAGGACTACCTGCCCAGGGGTGGCATTACCCACAGTAGGCTGGACCTTCTCACATTAACCATCAATCAAGAAAATTGCTCACAGACATGCTCACAGACCAATCTGATAGAAGCAATTCCTCGATTGAAGTTTCCTTTTCTTAGATGACTCTAGTTTGTGTTAAGTTGACAAAAACTAACTGGCTCAAACCCTTGTCAACTTGACACTCATAAATATAACTACTAAACCATAACCTTACAATTCTTGTTTATCCTCAAGATCTCATGTTAACATCACAGTACAAAACATAGTATAATTTTAAAAGCCCCACAGCTTTTAAGTTTTTCAACACTTTTAAAGTCCAAAGTCTTAAAAAACAACAAAACCCAACGTTCTTAACTGTAAATTCCTGTAACAAAAACAAGTTAAATACTTTCTTATAAGGGAATAACCAGAGTGCAGTCAAATCAAATCAGAGTAAACAGCAAGTTCAGCAGTGTCTGATGTCTGGCACTTACTCATGGTCTTCTTTGTTCTGAAGGGCTTAGTAAGCCCCATCTCTCCAGCTCTGGCATCTGTAACACAGGCTCACTCCAGCTCTACTCCACACCTGTCATGGTTCTTGGTTGTCATCTTAAAGCCCTGGCATTTCCAATATCCTTGAATCCTGAAGTATATACTGTAACTGAGGCTTCCCCTTAACCAATGACCTTACCTCTCTTCAGGGACTCCAACCCTGCCACATGCTGTCAAGCCTCAGATTTTCTTCATGACTACTTTAATCCTGAAGTATCCATGCTGCCAAAACCACACTATCACTGGGAGCCTCTTAGTACCAAGTTTGAGGTGCAGCTGTGGCTACCCTGGACCATACCTTCTGTGTTCTCTGACCCTGAAGAAATACTTCCCAGAAGATTTTACTTCAACAATGATGCTGAATTCTTTATTTTTTTAATTTTAATTTTTTTTGTTGTTGTTGTTTTCAAGACAGGGTTTCTCTGTGTAGTTTTGGTGCCTGTTCTGGATCTCACTCACTCTGTAGCCCAGGCTGGCCTCAAACTTAGAGATCCGCCTGCCTCTGCCTCTTGAGTGCTGCTAACCGCCGCCCCCCCGCCGCCACCGCTCCCACTGCCACCACCAGGCTCAATGCTGAGTTCTTAATCACAGCTGATTCTTCAACCTAGCAGACTAGCATCTTAGTCACAGTAAAGCAAAGGTTTTACTCCCACAGATTCTTACTTCAAAATGCCACAGAAACAGCCCCAACACACTCTTTGAAGGAATCTCAAACTTCCTTTAGAAGCTTCCTAAGTCAAGCCTCCATCATTTGCATTGCTTTCAGCATTGTTCTTATCTTCCAAGCTCCCCTAAACCATCTCATTAAGCACTGGGCATTCAACAGCCTTTTATATCCCAAAGTTCTAAAATTCCTTCCAGAAACAGCCCCAAGCCCCCACCCCCAAAAGGGAACACAACACATTCAGGTCCATCACAGCAGTACTCCTTATACCAGTTCCTGGGGGTGGGGGGGGGAGTCGAGGGTTGGGGTGTAATTTGCTTCTTGTTGCTGTCATAAAACACTGGCCAGAAGTAACTTGGAGAGGAAAGGGTTTTTTGGACGTATATGTCCTAATTACAGTCAACAAGAATTTAAGTGTGGCAGGAACTGAATGAAGCAAAGAAAGGGAGGAATGCTGTTTACTGACTTGTTTTCTATGGCTTGCTCATTAGGATTTCTTACATAAACAAAGTCCACCTGCCCAAGGATGACATCATCCACAGTAGGATGGTCCCTTTCGCATCAACCATTATTCAGGAAAATGCCCTGAAGACTTGCCCATGGAGCATTCTAATGGAGGCAAGTCCTCAATTGAGGTTCCCTTTACCTAGATGACTAGTTTGTGACAAGTTGACAAAAATCTAACCAGCAGAAGTCTTTTGGATATATATGTAAGTGTTACAGCTCCGAAGGGAAAGGTTTCCTGGCAGTTGGAAGCTATGGAATACTTAAAGCTCTGAAGGGAAAGGTATCCTGGGTAGTCAGAGGCCAAGAAATACCTGTAGCTCTGAAGGACAAGGTATTCTGGCAGTTGGAAGCCAAGGAATACCTACAGTTCGGAAGGGAAAAGTATCCCACCAGAAGTATTACAGCTCTGTTCTGGCAGTGGAATGTTTCCCCTGCAAAGTGTTACAGTCCTTTTTCTTAGGAGCAGAGCTTTCCAGGCTGAAGATTTTTCAGGGTAGGTATTGGTAGAATCTCAATTCCTGAGTTTGAGACAAGTTCAGAGATTTGTTGGATTTCGTGCTCAGGGATTGGTTGGTTTTCATGGTCAGGACTGGTTAGATTTCAAGTCCTGAGTTGGTTAAGGGCAAGGTGTGTTTCCTTGGCTCTGGTCTCAATATATTTGAGAGAAGTATATCTAGATCATATGTTCTGTTTTTAGAATTTTCAGAAGCTGCCATACTGGTTTCCCTAGTGGCTGCATCACTTCACATTCCCAACAGTGAATACAGACAGGTTCCTCTTTTTCTACATCCTCAGCAGCATGTGTTGTCATTAGTTTTCTTTATGTGAAATCTAAAAGCACTTTTTCCAGGTTGACTAAGGATTTTTGCATTCTCAAATGTCAGCCATTTGTGTTTAATATTTTGAAAACTATCTTCTTTCCACTAGCCATTTTAATGATTGAAAGATGGTTTTCTTCTGGTGCCTAAATTTTGTAGCTCTTTATAGAGCATGACTAGTTGGCAAAGATTTTCTCACATTCTGTGCGTTCTCATTTCACTATGTTTTTTTTTTCTTCTGTGCAGAAACTTTTTAATTTCATGTAGTCTTATTTGGCAGTTCTTGAAGTTATTTTCTGTACTATTAGAGTTCTTTTGAGAAAGTTGTTACCCATGCCTATATCTTGAAGTATTTTTCTGTTCTAGCAGTTTCAAAGATCTAGGTCTTATATTAAGGCTTTTTGAATTTTGAATTTTTTTATGCAGAATAAAAGATAGATTTACCTTATTTTTCCTGATATCAAGTTTTTCCAGCACATTTCTGAAAGAGTGTCTGTTTAACAAAATGTAGATCATTGATATTTTGGTCGAAAATTAGATGGATGAAGGTCAGCAGTTAAGAGGGTTTACTGTTGGGTTTGGTTCCCAGCACCCACATCAGGTGGCTCACAACTGCCTGTAACTCCATAGGGGATTTGACTTGGGCACATACACATAAATTGTTAAAAATCTTGATCTTTAGCTGCATGGGTTTATTTCTGTGTTCTCTATTCTGTTTTGTTACTCTGTATTGGTTTTTTTTTTTTGTAATACTCCTATTTATTCTCTTTGTCACTATATTTCTGTATTGTAATTTGAGGTCAGCTATTACAATACCTCAAGCATTATTTCTTCTGCTTGTGGTAGTTTTGGCTGTTTCAAGTCATTTATATTTGCATATAAATTTTAGGATTTTTTCTTCAGTTCTGTGAAGAATGTAGTTGGAATTTTGATAGGGATTATGTTAAATGATAAGCTTCTTTTGCTGATAGAACCATTTTTACAGTATTAAGTCTGCTAATATGAGCATGGAAGGTCTTTGTACCTTCTAATGTATTCCAACTTCTTTTGAAACTGTTGTGAAGTTTTCAGTGTTGGGAATCTTTCACCTCCTTAGTTTTGCTTATGCCTAGCTATTCTAGTTTTGAGGGTTTTTTTTTTTTTGGTAGTTATTGTAAATGGAATACTTTTCTAATTTATTTTAGTGAATTTCTTATTTGTGTATAGAAATACTACTGTGTAAGATGAATTGCTAAACCCGGAGCCTGATATTGGGATACAAACTGAGAGATCAGGAAAGCAGAAAGAAGCCAGCCATGTTCTTACCTCTAGAAATCTTCAGTCGTAAAGAAGGCTACTTCCTGTATATTCACGCCTATATCCATTCTGTCCCTGCCATCTCACTTCCTCTCTTCGCCCAGCTACATCACTTCCTGTCTGTCTGTACAGACCTCCAGACCTCTATGTTTTACTAGCACTGAGAATAAAGGTATGTACTACCATGCCTGGCTCTGTTCTCAGTGTAGCCTTAAATTCACAGATGAATCTCTGCCTCCTGAATGCTAGGATTAAAGGCGTGTACTACCATTGCCTGACTTCTATGTTTAATATAGATTGGCTGGCTTTTTCTTCTGATTTTCAGATAAACTTTATTGGGGTTTACAAATAAAATATCACCCACACTACTAATTTTTTAAATGTTGATTTTGTCAACTCTGAGAGTTTTTCTAATGGAGTATTTGGCTTTTTTTTTTTTTTAAAGATTGGATCATGTCTGAAAATAGAGTTGATGTGACTTATTTCCTATTTTTTGTCTTAGTGTTCTACCTAAGTGCTGTATTTAATAAGAGTGGAGAAGGTGGGCACTCTTTGTGACTCATTTCCTAATTTTTTTTTTGTCTTAGTGTTCTAAGTACTATATTTAATAAGAGTGGAGAAGGTGGGCACTCTTGTCTCATTTCAGTTTTTAGAGGCAATGTCTTTGGGTTTTCCCTATTTCATATAATTTTGGCTATAATTTTATTCATATATAGCCTTATGTATGTCAAAAGATGTTACTTTACTTTTTTTTTTAGTTTCTTGATGGCTTTTATCAGGAAGGAATATTGAACTTTGTCGGTTGTCTTCTGATCTATTAAGATGATCATGAAATTTGTTTTAAGTCAATTTCTGTGTTCTATTACATTTATTAATTTGATTTTGTTGAGCCACATTAGCATTCCTGGGATGAAATCAACATGGTTATTGTATTAATCAGAGTTCTCTAGAGGAAAAGAACTGATAGAATGAATATGTATCAAAGAGGAATTTATTAGAATGCCTTACAGGTTGTGGTCTGGCTACTCCAATAATGGTTGTCTCTGGATTGAAAGGCCAAGAATTTGATAGTTGTTCAGTCCAGAAGGCTGGACGTTTCAGCTGGTCTTCAATCTCATTAGAATACTGAAAAAGTAGGTTCTAATAACAACAAAAGAATGCCTCAGCAGCAGGATGGGTGAACTTGCTAGCAAGAATAATGGCAAGCAGACAAAAAGCAAAAACTTTCTTCCACACCCTTTTCTTTCTTCCTTCCTTCCTTCCTTCCTTCCTTCCTTCCTTCCTTCCTTCCTCCCTCCCTCCCTCCCTCCCTCCCTCCCTCCCTCCCTCCCTCTCTCTCTTTCTTTCTTACAGAACCCAGGGCCTTGCACTTAGGAGGCAAGCGCTCTACCACTGAGCTAAATCCCCAACCCTCCACATCCTTTTATGTAGGCTGTCACCAAAATGTGGCTCAGATATAGGATGGGTCTTCTTAGCTAAGTCATCCAATCAGAAAATTCTTCATGCCTGTGATTCCAGATGGAGGTAACCAAGATTAGCCATCTTCCTTAAAAATAGGTAACATTCAGTGAATCCTACTGGGGAGACCTTCATTACAATTTACTGCTTCAGTCTTATTGACTTATCTTCTTGATTTGAGTCCTTTTTCTTTCAGTTAGTTTAACAAGATATTTGTTAACTTTGTTTACCTCTTAATAAAACCTATTCATGGTTTGAATGATTCTATGTATTTTTTCATATCTATTTAATTAACTTCTGCCCTAATCTTTTTTATTTCTTGTTATTTACTGCATTTGAGTTTGTAATGTTCTCATGTCTTTCTTCTTTCTCTGTATATCATATTCCTATTAAGTATTTTTTTGTAATGCTGGGTTGTTTGATGTGAGTTATCTTTGTGCTTGATTTGAAATGTTTTAACTTTTCTATCTACTTTAACTTTTCAGAGTATAGCAGTCTCCGCTGGCAGTTATTTACTTTCAGGTCTTGGAACATCTTGTGTCATACTTTTGTGATTTGAAGGTTGATAATGAGGTTTGATGTTATTCTGAAGTTTGTCTTAGATAAGTTAGCATTTCCCTCTTACTGCTTTTCATATTGATTCCTTGATTTGTATTTTAGAGATTTTGACTATGATATATATTATAAAGAGGTCATGTCTAGTCATGTCTATTTTGAGTTTGTGTAAAGAGTTTTCCTGCCTGGCCCACAGTCAGGACAAATCTCTCTCATCCGCCAGGCTCATAGGCGCTCAGACCCAACCAAGTAAACACACAGAAACTTACATTGTTTACAAACTGTATGGCCGTGGCAGGCTTCTTGTTATCTACTTCTTCTATCTTAAATTAACCCATTTCTATTAATCTATACTTTGCCACATGGCTCGTGGCTTACCACTACCTTACATCTTCCTTGTCATGGCGGCGGCTGGCAGTATCTCCACCCAGCCTTCCACTTCCCAGAATTCTCTTCTCTCTTGTCCCGCCTATACTTCCTGCCTGGACACTGGCCAAACAGCATTTTATTTATACAGAGCAATATCCACAGCAAGTTTGTAAATACCTGTTGTGTTTAGATGGTCATTTCTATCTTTAGGATTAGGAAAATTTCATTGAAGAAATTGTGTATGCCCTTAGTCCTTATTTTAGCTTCTACCTGGCAAATTCTTAGATTTGTTCTTTTAAACTTATTCCAGAGTTCTTGGAAATTTTGGTCATGCTAATTAAAATGCATGTCTGAATATATTATTGTTTTGACCTTGTCCTCCATCCATGAAGTTTGTTTTTTTGCATGACCAAATCTATTGGAGATAGTTTCTGCTGTTTTTTTTTATTTGATTGATACATTGATCTTTATTTCCAATACTTCTAATTGTTCCTTTTCCAGAGTTTCAGTTTTCTTGCTGAACTTTTCCTCCATGTTTTAAAATGTGCCCTCTAAATTGCTAAGTACTTTATCCACTTTCTCATCTAGATCCTGAATAGATTTCTGTATTTCATCTATTTGTTTCAGTCCTCTGTGTTGCCGTTGAGACTTTTGAATGTATAACTGAAATCTCTTTCTGATGTTTGATTTCTGGTACTGAAGAGTTGGGAGCTTCTGGTAGTGTCACAAGAAAACAAAGAAACACACACACATACATAAGCACACAGAGGTGGGTGACAATTCTAAGAGCCTGTTCAGGCATATATAAGCTAAAACAAAACAACTATTATAGTATAAAAGTCTAGAATAAAAAAATAAAAATAAGAATAAATAAAATAGAAGATATTTATCATTCCTAGTCATCATGTGTGGCTTCTTTCTCCTCCTGGATTGTCTTCTGTAGTGGTCTCTATAGGTGGGGGAGGCGGGGAAGGATGCTAATCTCAGTAAAGTTAGATTTTTATGAGTATATTAGACTTTTCCATAATTCCTCAGATTGAGACTCCTCACCTATTAATTACAACTTTGTTTATGGTGTTTTATAGATTGTTCTTTCTACTCATTGAACTTTCTGTGACTAAGGCTTTGAGGAAGTATGGAAGGCCCACCTACTTGTCACTTGACTTCTTCTGACAGCATCTCACTTTTCCTATTCCCCATGTAGCTTGCCCAAGCAGAGGGAAGAGTGGTGTCCTCTCAAGCTATTAACTCCAGGATGTGTGGGGAAACATATCTTAGCTTCAGACTCCAGGATGTGTGGGGAAACATCTCAGCTTCAGAGTCCTTTTTCTTACTTCTAAATCTGTCTCCTTAATGTTTTCCAGTGGCCTTATCTATAGTTATGTTCCAGTATATCCAAACCCTGCTTGTGTCTCTTTAGCCAAATCCATCTCTCTGCAACTCTTTCTTCTTGCAGAATGCATGACCAGGAGGAGAGAGTACCTACCTGGCAGTTAACTCTGACTCTGGTCTGGCAGTATGATGTAGCTGGGCAATGGTTGGTGTATAAAAGCAATTTAAAAGAGAAGTGATGTTGAAGATGAAAGGGCGTTTTAAAAACAAGGATTTTAAACAGAACAAATATAAACAAAGACAACCAGAGGAGATAGGATATGTAAAGAAAACCTAGTTGCATATTTTAATGAGTAACATAACTTATGCCTTCTCCACATTTTTGTCTTTTTAGGCATGTGCTAACCATCTCTCTAACATTGACAGTGGTTTTAATTTTATGTATGCTTTTGAACAAAAGAATAATTTTAGAATTTTAAATATTCTCACTTTTTATTCTCTTCATAGAATACAGAGTCATTAAGAAGTGTTACGTGGCAGAGATGGGGAAAAGACAATTCAAGACAGTTACTAGATGCTTCAAAGGTAAGATTTAGCCAACATTTCTATATCTAGTAGAAAAAGTATGCAAGCCCGTGGAACATTTCCCAATTTATGCTGCATATTTACTACGTATTTTACATTTCCCCAATACTTTCCCTTTTCATGATTTTTATAAATACTTGCAGGAAGGTATGTTTCTACTAGGAACGCAGAAAGAAATCTTGGTATTTTTCTACCACTGCAGAAATCTATCTGAATCCCTTGAGGTCAGTGCCAACTAGAGTAACATTTTCAGAAAGCTTTTTATAAATGTAATGGCAGCTTGTTGACACTCACATTTATCCTAATTTGTATCTGATATGTGGAATATTGCCATTTTTCAAGTGTGTGAAGTTCCTTTACCTTAGAAGATTTTCAGATAGCAGAATGCCAAGGGATTTTAAGGTTGTTAGAGCCCCTAGGATAAGTAATGCTCAGTTTAAATATTGATGAGGGTTATTTTTCATTGTTAATTTATGTGAAAGATATCTTTCATAATTTCCACTGCTTCAAAATAAAATTGTTATGCTTCAAAATAAAGTATGTTAATTTCCATGATAGAAAAAGAACAGAAAGTTAGGAGACCATCTACATCCTGGGCACAAAGCATTGTTCTAATTTATTCAGAGACTGTATAAATGAATTTATTTCCCACTATTAAATTGAATCTTTAAGTAGAAAATATGTTCAATCTTCTCATTGTCCAAGATACTACTAAATTTGTTTATATTGCAGTCTTCTGCTTTGTTGAAGACCTCATTATCTTGTGTGATATTCACCAGAACCCTTGCTACAACTTGTTGCTTAGCCTTTTAAAGGAAAAATGTCTGAAAAAGATGCTGTCAGAATAAAAATCACCTTTTGATGTTTTCCTCTTACAAAATGCTGTTAAGAGTGTTGATCTAAAAATTGATAACACATTCATGACAATTACTTTTTGTATTTCACTGGTAAGAATAAGAACACACTTTTCCTTTTTATAATTCTATTTTCATACCTTGGCTATTTGTGTTTGTAAAGAACTATGCTCTTGTTCGTTAATTATTGATTATTATGAATACTGCAAAACAACATTAAGTCTATTTACTTCATTTGGTATTTTTAATCATGAAGACTTTCAGTATTAAAAAATCTAAATGTTAAGCCTAATTGTCATTATCTTGTTAACTCTTACATTTTCTCAAATGATTTTATTTAATTTTGTTAACTTACATTTTCCCAAATGATTTTATTTAATCTTGTTAACTCTTACATTTTCCTAAATGGTTTTACTTTATACAATCTCTGACTTTAGTAATAACATTAAAGTCTTTGAGAAATTTATAGTAGGTTAGATATTATATAAGGCTGCTTGGGAGAGTATATGTAGCTTTTATTTTCTAAATGAATCCAGAAAGCACTGAAGCCTACCTTGCCTATATATGATACCATGGTATATACCATAGGATATAAAAAGACCTAAAAGTATTGTTTCTAATCTTAAGAAATTTATTGTGAAGTAGAAGAAAACAAAAACATGTATGCAGAATATTAGAGCATAAGATAGACCGACTGTTAAGTTTAAAAATACTTTGTTTCTAAATATATATGTAAGGCACAATAATAAGATAAAGGATCAGTTGTATAAACTTAATTTTATTAATTATAAAAATGTGTATATAAGGAAAGCAAGTGAGATATAAATCTTTAACTATATTAGCCTTGCTTGCTTGATGCTTATAGCATTATAGTGAGTGGCAGTAAGGGAATCAGGATAAATTAAGTAAAACTATAATGTTATGTAAGTCACTTAAACTAATTTCAAAAGCTATTTTAAAAAAGTAACTTGAGTATTTATTATATTTAAGTATTCCTTGTATAAACTTAGCTATGTGTTAGTTATGAAAGTGTTTTGCTTTACTATGCCAGAGTAGATGCAATGCCTTTGAATTTATTTTAGGAATAGTCATTAGATTAGATTAAGACATCTGGAATTCCATAATTGCTAATAACAGACTGGTTGGTATCATTTTTACCTAGGCTCTACAAGCATGGCCACTGATAGAAAAGAGAACATGTTGGCATGGGCATGCAGGAGGAGGACTCCACACAGACCCAAAAGAAGGGGTAAGAATGAATACCAAGCCTTTCTATGTTAACTTTAAAAATTAATTTTAAAAGGAATGAATGACAAGTAACTGGAAATTCTTGGTGATTATTATACTTGAGTAGAAGATGTGTAGGTGCAAGGGTCTTATTAAATAAGAAACACAGAGCCAAATACAGAGTTAAAAGCCCAAGAGGTCAGAGCAGTAGCTGAGAGCTAAAAACCCTTTCTTACCCTTCATTGCCGCTGCTGTCCTTCCCCTCAGAAAGAGACCTACTTCCTGTGTGTCTGTCTTTTTATTGACTTTCTGTTCTGCCTTCTCATTGGCTGTAAACCTAACCACATGACCTCCTGGTCACTGCCTGTCTATACAGACCTCCAGGTCTTCTATGGTTGGTATTGAGATTAAAGGCATGTGTCTCCATGCTGACTATATCCTTGAACACACAGAGGTCTGTCTGTCATATGATTGGAATTAAAGGTGTGTGCCACCACCACCCGGCTTCTGCTATGGCTTGCTATTAGCTCTGACCCCCAGGCAACTTTATTTATTAACATGCAAATAAAAATCACATTTCAGTACAAATAAAATATCACTATAAAGATGTTTCCTTAAGATTATCGTATTCTAATACTTTATGTCTGGCTCACCTAATGATGCTTTTTAGTACAAAATAAAAACACATAAATTGGTGAATATTATGTAGATGAGATTTTCTTTGACTTATACTAATAATTCATGGTTGACTAAATTTAAAGATTATTCGTTAACTTCAGTGCTCTATTGTGGTTGTTGTTATTGTTGCTTTGGTTTGTTGAGACAGAATCTTGATGACTCCTGTTTCTCACTTCTATATCTGTCTCCCCTATCTGTGTCCCAATGGCCCTATCTATAGTTATGTTCTAGTAAATCCAAACCCTGCTTGTGTCTCTTTAGCCAAATCCATCTCTCTGCAACTCTTTCTTCTTGCAGAATGCATGACCAGGAGGAGAGAGTACCTACCTGGCAGTTAACTCTGACTCTGGTCTGGCAGTATGATGTAGCTGGGCAATGGTTGGTGTATAAAAGCAATTTAAAAGAGAAGTGATGTTGAAGACGAAAGGGCGTTTTAAAAACAAGGATTTTAAACAGAACAAATATAAACAAAAACAACCAGAGATAGGATATGTAAAGAAAACCAATTTTGACTTCAAACTTGCTGTTTCAATCTTTCAAGCACTGGTTTACAGGTATATACCACATGCCTGTTCTAAATATTTTAGTTCTCTAAAGGAGCATTAACTGACATTGTTATATAACATAGCCTTATAAATAAGTAGGCAAATTAGGTTTAGCAATTATAATTTGTGTGTTAAGGTCAATGTTTTGCCTAGATATACTTAGATCTTAGAATATCAGTTAGCTTCATGGTAAATCTTTTATCTATATGATCCAGCTATTATTGATATTTTTAACACTATCATTGTTATTATCATATAGGCATGTTAAACAGTAGAGCCACCAAAATAAAAAGATTGATTTGGACTATACTTTCACTAAGTAAGTGAAAATGTCACCAGAGTACTGGTACATATTTCTCCATCTGGTCTTTTTCTTGGACCTGTTCTCTCCCCCTCTTTTTTCTCCCTCCTCCCTGACTCTCTCTTTCTTCCTCATTGTCTCTCCTCCTTTTTTCCTTTTTCTCTCTCTCATTTTTTCATATAAACATATGGTATCTCTAAGTAGCAATGAGTTAAAGAGCAAAATATTATGCAAAAGTGCTCTGTAAATTATAGGTACTAAGTAAATAAGAGTTATTTTATTGATAGTGGATAATTGGTAAGTAAACTTTCTGTTTTCTTGATGTCTAGTGTTGTTCTGTACTTTCAAGTAACTCAAAGCACATTGTATTCATATTTCCATTTCTGTATATTATTACTAGTTCTCATGGCTGATTTTGGAATTAACACAATATAATATGTTAGAATTTTAAAAGATTCAGCCAAGTAGTGTTACTCTTTGGCATGATATTTACCAGTTTTCAGGATCATCTGTCATTAAGGACTCTTAAGGATAGTTGCTAATAATGCTCTATGACCAAAAATATGTTGACTAATAAAGGAGAAGTCAACCACTTCTCTTAAATTGCAACTAAATAATTTTATATATGTTGTATTATTTAAATGTTGAACATATTTTCTCATCTAATGATAAAATTTTGATATTGGTACATTTGAAAATGACACAGGATAAATTTTAAGACCATTTCTTTTCAGATGAACAAAACAATCATAATCATAATATTTTATATTGTTCTTCACAGCTTCTTTTCTCTTGTTATCTTTATCTAACTTGGTCTTTGTTGGCTAAATGGAGTCATAAAATAATACGGCTTAGTGGTCAAATGGAAAAGAAAAAAGACACAGTATATAGTTATTGTTGAGAGCCTGAGCTCTAGAGCAACACTGGATTTGAATCCAGGCTCCATCTATTTCCTAATGGAGTGATCTTAAACAAATTCCTAAAACTCTGGATGTTTCAGGTTCTTCTGTAAAATGGAGTATTCATACTAGAAGGAATTTAAATGAGGTAATTCTACTCAGCATGTTAAAGTTCTCAAATAGTGATCAGGAGGTGCTCAGTAAATATTAGGTATTGTTACAGTATGAAATGGTAAGGCCAACATTCCCCCCCCCCCAAAAAAAAAAAAAAGAAGAGGGGGTCAAGAACATGATGGGGAAACCCACAGAGACAGCTGACCAGTACTAGTTGGAGCTCACTGACTCTGGACTGACAGCTCGGGAACCTGCATGAGACCGAACTAGGCCCACTGAATGTGGGTGACAGCTATGTGACTCGAACTGTTTGTGGAGTCCCTGGCAGCAGGACCAGGACTTATCCCAGATGCATGAACTTACTTTTTTGGAGCCCATTCCCTGTGGTGGGATACCTTGCTCAGCCTTGATACAATGGGGATGGGCTAGGCTCTCCTTCAGCTTGGTATGCCAGACTTTGTTGACTACCATGGGAGGCCTTACCCACTCTAAGGAGTGGATGGGGGTAGAGTGGGAGGGAGGTGAGGAGGCGGGAGAAAGGGGGAACTGGGGTTGGTATGTAAAATGAAAAAAATTTTAATAAATAAACATTTAATAATAAAAAAGAAATCCTTTTTGAAAAGTCTAGCATTTAGACAAAAGCCGACATTCCCTCAGGGACTTGAAGATAGTTCCTACTTGCTAAAATGAGTCATTCTTAATATCAATGGTAAAAAGGACATGTGTGTCTATGAGACCCTCACTCTATTCTGTAAGACGAAAAAGGAGGCTTAGACAAACATATCTTAATATAGGCCCAGGCCAGTTTCAAGCTCCCAGAAATGATGGCGCCAGCCCCAAGAACTTAAAAAGTGTAGCCATCTGGTAGCAGCTAATTAACAAAAAAGTGCCCCAAATGCCGGACAAAAGCCAGGCCATTTGAAAGTGACTGATTAACTATGGGACTTCCCAATGCTGGAGATGGCACTTCTCAACTCCGGAGAAGGGCTGTAAAAGTTCTAACAGAGCAAACGGACAAACTAAAATAAGATAACTTGGAGGCCTGGGAAGATTTAGCCAATTAGAATTTTACCTGTTCTAACTCCCCCACAACCTGGACGGACTCCTGGGTTTGCCTTTAAAAAGCAAGCCTCACAAAGAAAGGGAACTCCTCCCTGCCTTCCGGGGCTGCGCCAAGGGAGTTCTTGAGACAAGTTCCCTGTTGTGGCTTGAAATGAAAATAAACCTTGCTTTTGCATTCTGAAAAAAAGAAAAGAAAAGAAACCTTCCTCAATGACAGTGCATTAATTTTAAAGTATGCGTCTGGGCCAGTAAGATGGCTCAGCAGATAAAGTGATGTGCTGTCAACGCTGACATCCCGTGTTGTTCTTTGGCCTTTCTGTGTTCACATGCGCACACACACACACACACACACTCACTCACTCACTCACTCACTCACTCACTCACTGTAATAAGAAACTTAATTTTAAAAAGCTAATGTTATGTACTTGCTTTGTGCCAAACTTTATGCTACATATGGGAGATATAGTACTTAACAAGACAAAATCCCTGCTATCTAAAATTTAACTGTTGAGATGACAAAATATATAAAACACTAGATAGAATATTTACTAGCATAACAAATGGTAGATTTGAACTAACTGAAACATTTACAGCTCGATTTTTATTCATTTCCACATATATGTTCTTTGAAAATAATGCCATTAGCCGGGTGGTGGTGGCGCACGCCTGTAATCCCAGCACTCGGGAAGCAGAGGCAGGAGGATCTCTGTGAGTTCAAGGCCAGTCTGGTCTACAGAGCTAGTCCAGGACAGACTCCATAGCTACAGAGAAACCCTGTCTCAAAAAACAACAACAACAACAAAAAAACCAAAAACAAAACAATTAGGGAAGTTGAGGCAGTCAACTAGAGTTCCTGATTGAGCTTTCTCTCCATGACTGAGCTTCCCATGGATGAGCTTGTGGCATCTCTTTCTCACTGCAGGCATTTTTATATCATGGGATAAACAGTAGTAACCTCTATTGGAAATAGCTTACCTTCTAAATGTTTTCAAGGACACAGTGTTTTTTTCCTTGGGCTGCTTTGATGTTCTTTTCCTTCCCCATCACAGAGTTAGCAGGGCCATTCCTTGGAGGAATGCCTTGGAGGAGACTTGACATAGACATACTTGGGTCTGAAGTGTGTGTGTGTGTGTGTGTGTGTGTGTGTGTGTGTGTACACGAGTGTGTACGAGTGCCAACTCTTTTTCTTGAGACAGCTTCTCAGTGAGATAACATAGCATATGAGAGTTTACTAGTATAATGCATGTCACACTGTTAGTGGATTTAGTTTGTCCTATTCACTTAATAAGGATAAAAATTATGCAAAACGCAATGAAATGACTACTTACTTTTGATTAAATACTCTGCTTCATAGTCTTTTTTTATTAGAAATACTTCCTCATTGGTTGGATACAGTCTAAAGCCTGTGATATATTAAGAGGGAGATTAACACTTGCTATAGCAATCAGAGAACTTTGGTATACATCTTGATATAACCAAAAGATGTGAAAAGGCAACCTGGAGGAATAAAAATAGGAAAACTGGAAAAATAGTGTCTAAGCTTATTAAAATGAGTGGGACAACAAACCAATGGAAAAGAATATCTGGATGACACAGGGAGTGAGTTTTCTGGCTCTGATTTCATTAACTATCAGGCAGCCTAAGGATCACTTTATCAACTTGACTTATTTTGTGGATAAAGAACTAACTGACTGGCCAATGTGAACATCAGTCTGCTTGTTAGTTAGTTACTTTTTATTATAAGTTATTAAATGGACTGTCAGGTACAAATCCATCTCATGTGTAGCATAATCCATTTCCTCAGGTCCTAATCACCACTGCATAAGCTCTTTATTGAGATTTCAGACTAACAGAACTTAGAAAACAAACCCCAAGGTAAAGAGAAAATAACAATAATTGCCAAAGCCTTTTCTGACAGTTTATAGTTTCCTCTCCTATTCCAAACTCATTACAATTATAATAATGTAGGGGACTTCTCTGCTGCTCTCTGGAGCTTTCTGTTAGACATCTACTGAACTTGCTTTTCTTTGACCTAGCTTTTATCAAGTCACTGTTATCTCTAACAGCAGTGAAGTATCTGTTTTAATTATTCCTTTAATTGAAGTTGCCTTTAGCTTGGGTTGAGAAGACAGTTTTCTTCCCTGAATGGTTTGTCCCTGAAATAGTGCTAAATTAGCTCTTTAGGGAGATGACATTCAGCCTATATGCCAGATTTTACAGAGCAGATACTATTCCAAGTTTTGTGGGGGGTAGGGATGGGGGTTTCCTTCCTCACCAATAGCTTTATCTGTAGATAGTTCATTTTAAATTCAGTTTGGTTCTGTAAGTTAGTACATTTCTTGCTTTTAAAATTTAGAGATATCTGGGGCTGGGGATATGGTTCAGTGGTTAAGAGCATTGGCTGCTCATCCAGAGGACCTGGGTTCAATTCCCAGCACTTACATGGCACCTCACAACTGTATATGACTCCAATTTCAGGGGACCCAACACCTTCACACAGACATATATGCAGGCAAAACACCAATGCACATAAAATAAAAATAAAAATGTAGTGATATCTATAAAACCAGAATTCTTCATTTCTTCATCAGTGAAGGAAAAGACAATTCTGCTACCTTTGTCAAAATATTCTTTTCTTATTTCTTATTCTCATTTTTTTCAAAGCTCAGTGGGCTGCATTCTCTTGAAGTGAATGGACTCCTAGTGGAAACATTTGCTATCTGTACTTGGTACCTTTTTTGGCAACCAATACAAAGCTGCCTGAAAAACTAAATACATACTGAATTTATCAATATAGTTATACTTAATATCTGAAAATTCTCCTAAGTGAACTAGCTTAGATTTTTATTTTTAAATTCTTGTGCCCTTTCCATAGTTATTAACTGTAAGTATTCTCTTATAGTGCATTTGGTCTTGAGATTTCTCTCCTGCTGGTCACATTGCTATTTTGAATACTATTCTATGTAAGAAAAGTATGATTTGTGGCTTTACAGTTATATCCTCTTAACTCATACACTTCCACATTTACTTATGCATAATCACATGCCGCATAATGAGGGTTTGGTCAGCAAGGGACAGCAGTGGTCTCTTAAGAGTTTAATGGAACTGAAAAATTCCAACTTCTTAGTAAATACATGTCTGAAAAGGGGACATAAGGGAAAAAAGGAAAAATGCTTCTTCACTGGGATTTTCATAATTAAAGAAGAAGAGATCATGAGTTTGAGAGGGAAAGGGCACACAGAAGGAGTTGGAGAGGGAAAGGGGATTATGAAATTCTAAAAACAATAAAATATATACAAAAAATTGAACACCCTGGGGATATGGATATGGCTCACTGGGTGAAGTATTTGCTGCTCAAGCATGAGGAGATGAGTTCAATCTCCTTGCACCCATAGTTTAAAAAAGCTTGTAATAATGATGTGTACCTATTACCCCAGTGCTGTGGAGTGGAGACAGGAAGATCTTGGCTCACTGACCAGCCATTCTAGCCAACTAGCAAACTCCAGGTTCAGTAAGAGATACCACCCCAAAAAAGAAGATGAAGAAACAATTGAGGAAGATATCTGGACATCAACCTCTGGCTTCCCTGTGTGCTCAGACACTTACAACACACACACACACACACACACACACACACACACACACACACACACACACACACACACTGAAAATGATGCTCTGTAATGTTATCATTAACAGAGAGGAATGTTTATGGTGGAAGAAGAAATAAACCATGAGCACACTTTTGAAAACAGTAATACTCTTCCAAGAAGAACCATAGCAAAATTGACATTGTGGGAGATGACAGCTCTACTTGTCTGAAGATTTTTCACTAAGAGAAGATAAGGAAAGTGGAAGACAATGATATTGATGTTCCTGACCTTATGTAGGCTTAGATCAATGTGTATGATTGTGCATTTTTTGTATACTTAAAAGCTTAAAGTTAAAAAAAGTTAAAGACTTACAGCAAGTGATGTAATATCATTTATGCAGCTATAAAATGTGCTTTAAGCTATGTGTATTAGTTATATTTTACTGCTATCACAAAATGCCCAAGAGAATTTAAAAAGAGAAAGGTAAATTTTTTGGCTCATAGTTTCACAAGCTTTAGTCCTTCATCAGCCAGCTCAGTTGTACTTAGGCTGCTATAAAGACAAAAACTTGGCAGAAGGGCACAATGGAGGAAAAGCTGCTTACCTCACAACAGCTACAAAGCTAGGAAATAAAGAAGGGGAGACTGGGAACAGGATATCCCCTTTAAAGGTCTGCCTCCAGTCACCTAGGCCCCTTACTAGCTCAATGTATTATTACATCAATACAGTTAGTGCGCTTATATTCTAGTAACTTCAGTAACACCACCAGCTAAGGACAAACCTCCCAGGACCAGAAATCTATTACCTCCTTTTGAGTTGTTGGCCAATGGGGTACCATAAAGCCCTTCAAACATTATGGCTGTTGCTATTGATTTCCTCCAGAACTTGACAATAAGATCCTGTTGCTAAAGAAGCCACATACTTACATCATACATAAAACATGGAAAATCTAGCTAGTACTCAATTGAAAGCTTCATTCCTACTGACTAGTGCTGGCAGGTGCTGTTAATTCTACCAAAGGAGACAAGTAATCATTAGTCTTGCCTAGTTATGAACTCTCTGAGATACAATAATCACTTACTTGCCTGGCAAGATGTACTCACTAGTGCAATTTGGTATAGATGTTATGGGAGTAACCAAACACTTTTTTGTATTTAAGTTCCCTTCTATGAGGTGGAACCCATACTTGACACTGTCAGTGAGACCAAGAACCTGTGGCTAGATAGGTTTTGGGACTTAGGAGAAATTATTCTAATAAATGAATATATTACTATACACATAGGTCAGTGTATTGCCTAACACCCATCAGAGAAGCTTCTTTTTGCAGGAGATGGCAGTTAAAACAGAAACCCACAACTGGTCAGTGTGCAGAAAGATTAAGAGACATTGGAAGGATCAGTCCTAATGGGATGTCTATATCACACGTCTCCCCTCAACACTCAGGGATCTATGCAGAAAATGGGGCAGAAAGGGTATAAGAGCCAGGATTGTTAGTTGACTTCAAGGAAACTGTTTCTCAGACATGGCAAAGCAATTTGCACCTATGAGCTCACAGAAATTTTGACCTACATAAACTCAAGGCAGATCAAGTCCCACCATAGAGGAGAGGTGGGTATGAAGTCCCTTCTTTAGCTGAGAAGCTATTGGTAGTTAACTTCTGCTAGGAGAGGGAAAATTAGTTTTCTTCTATAGAATGCTACCTGGTATATCAACTACACTCCAGGGCAGGCCCCATATCCAGAAGTAGTCATCTAAAACATTTAGACAGGACTGGTTTCTTTTATTTAAGAAAAAGAGAAAGAGAGATAAAAGATGAGGTTGAATGATGTAGAGAAGTGGGCGAGTATTGGTGAGGAGTTGGGGAAGGGGAAGAATACAATCAAAATACATTGTATGAAATTCTCAAAGAATAAATCAAAACTTAAAAAAAGGCAAAAAGCTTTTAAAAGAAATGTCATTTTCATGAAACAGGGGACTTAGGGCACATTCCCAGGTCCAGCAATTCCAGTTAGCCAGTTGTGGCTATATGTCCTAATAAGTTGGGTAAAGAGAGGAGTAATGGGGAAAAGCAGTGAAAGTGGATTTAAGAGGAACAGTATATTCAGGGTACCAACATAAGCTTTAGCTTTAACTAGAGGAAGAATTGGGAGGAAAAGCTATAAGTATGCTTAATAAATTGGTCCTGGTCCGAGTGTGGTTTGGTTGATCATTGTTTCAATTCTGGATCTACTAGGTGTTCTGAAGAAGTTGTTACCAGTATCATTGCTTAAAGTGATTAATCTGGTTCCCATTAAATGAGTGTTTTGTTTCAGGGATAGCCTCACCATCATAGGCAATTACCCTCATCTGCAGCTGTGGAGTGGTCTGTTTCATGCTTTGTTCTTTCTTAATCTGAGGTGACTATAGGTTTAGGACTGTGACTCTCATGTCTATGTCTTCAGCTTTGAGTTAGGTGGACACTCCATATGACTCCATGGAGTCAAACAAAAAGTCTGAGGAGTCAGAGCCAAAGTGCAGAAGACATAAAAATGAATGTAGAATTACTAAACTTTCATCCTGTTTTCAGTTAACCCTGTGGCTCCAAATGAAGATTCAATGCTTTTTTTTTATTCTTTTTCTCTTTTTAAGCAAAAGCAGCTTCTTTTCTTTTTTCTTTTCTTTTCTTTTTTTTTTTTTTAAACAAAAGCAGCTTCTAAGTACCTGCTAAGACTCATATATAGTACTAGTTTGCAATGTAATGAGGCTTACATATCATTTCCAGGTTTTAAATTTGAGGCTATTTAGCTACAACAAGAAGGCCACATTAGATGCAGTTTCTAAGTGGTGGAGGAAAGAAGATGTACTCCTGCTTTTGTAACCCTTTAAAATACATTTCTATGCCGGGTGGTGGTGGCGCATGCCTGTAATCCCAGCACTCGGGAGACAGAGGCAGGTGGATCTCTGTGAGTTCCAGGCCAGCCTGGTCTACAAGGCGATTTCCAGGACAGCCTCCAAAGCTACAGAGAAACCCTGTCTCGAAAAACCAAACCAAACCAAAACAAAACAAAACAAAACAAAAAACCAAAAAACAAAAACAAACCCAAAAACATTTCTATGGCACTCAGCCTTAGAGAGCTTTCGCTGTCTTCTTAGAGTCATCAGTACTTTTTGTTTTGGCTTTTTATTTTTTATTTTTTTAGATGGAATCTTACTAGGATGTCTAGGCTAGTCTCTAACTCACAGTTTTCCTGCCTCTACCTCAAATATTATGTTTTAAAATACTGCTTTTAAATTCCATTTTAAAACTTACTTTAAAAAATGAATTTCATAGTTCTTGCTTATATATGTATGAGGGAGTCTAAAAGAAAAAATTAGAATAGCATCAGTTACTTCAGCAACTTCTACTTTTTCATGTCCTTTAATTATTGCTTGATCTCTTTTCCATTTTCTATTATACAGTTGCTCCTTAGAATGTAGTTTTTAATTTTTTTCTTCATTTAAAAGTCCCTTTGTTATTTTGTCTGTGTCTGTGTGTCTGTGCCCATTGGGTATGTAAAGGTCAGAGGACCACTTGTGGCATCATCTCTCTCTTTCACCATACAGGTTCCTGGTATTTAACTCAGGTATCAGACTTGATGGCGAGCACCATCTCATATTTTTCAAAAACCAATTTATCATCATCATCTTGATTAAATTACATTTCCCAACATTTCTTTAAGAATGTGATTTAAAGGGGTATGTATGCTGAGTTAAGATGACAATGCAAAGTTGGTATAAAGGTGATAAATTAGTCTCAAGCTATTTGCTGATTTTTTTTTCTTGCTGTAGATAAAACCCATTTGTTTTTGAGGATTGTCTAAGATGAATAACAGGTGCTTTTGGAAGGTGGTATATTATCTTTTAGAATCTATATGAAGGGCCCCAATTTTATTTTCTCTGGTGCAGCAGGAATAAGTTGGTTTAAAATTCTTTAAAACTGTGTCTCAGGCTCTAAAATGCTTTTTTGATTTGGCCTTTACTTTTTAAAAAAGACATTTTTCAAACTTTATAGTTTATCTAAACTCTAACTGAAGTCATGTCCTTTACAGCTTAATGGACTCATAATGCATGATTACACAACTTCAGAACCCATTTTGTTAAATGAAGTGGTGACATTTTATGCACTATTAAGCCAACTAGAATAATTTTCTTGCTCTTAGCCGTAACTTCTCTGTGTCCTTATTGAAAAATTTCTGGGGTGTGTTGTAGAAGGTTTTGACAGGAGGGAATGTTTCTAAAGATATGTGGAAACAGGGCCTTTTTTCCATTATTCCATCAAGAAAAAGAAGGCAGACAAAACTTGTGAAATGGGAAAGTAGTTGAAATGCCCCAGTTTGTGTTATAATGCATTGAATTATATTTATTTTGTGATCATTCGATTGGAAAAAGTGAATTTTAAAATTACTGCCTCATTCCTTTTTAAAATGCCTTACCAGTTATAAGTATGTGTGTATGTGTAAAATAAAACATAGGAACTAGACTTTTGGCATTTCATATTTTTGCCATCTTAAGGATTTGAAACAGCTCGAGATGACAGTCCTTCTGTTTTTGTATAATACAAGCAATTTTATTTCTGTTTACTCTTTGCACAATAAACTGTCTAAAACACAAGCGAAGTAGTTTGCTGAGCTCTATGAGGTTGATCATAATATAAAAAGTACCCTGTGTTTTATGATGTACTCTTCTGGGTTTGTTGTATGTTAGCTTCTGCCCACTCATTGCTGTACACATTTACTTTAAATTGCATAACTTTCCCCTTTTTGAAATTAATTTTTTAATTATATGATTTAAAATATAAACAAGTAAAAAGAATATAAAAATTTATCAGTTATTCTGTTTACTCAAGCTACTATTGTTAATGTGTTTGGGGTATTATTTTCTAATTTTGTTTCTATTAAAACAGCCTAGGCAAAAACATTGTTATAGCCAAATATTTATTTCTTTATTCATTATTTTTAAAATTTTAGTTAACTCTGATGTAGAGTTTTCTTTTTTAATTAAAAGTTTATTTTTACTCAACATACAAAATAATGAGTTTCATTATGAGATTCTCATATACTTACCTCACTGTACATGGCTTGTACTTGCTCTGTATCAACTTCTCTTCCCCCTCACTGGTTACTTTCCGTTCACCAAGCAATTCTCTTGCTTCCATATGTATAGACCTATACTCACATAACACATTTAAATTTAAATTATCCATTTGAGAAAATATATGATATTTGTGGTGATTTGAAAGAAAATGGCCCCCAAAGAGAGTGACACTATTAGGAGGTGGCCTTGTTGGAACACACACACACACATACACACACGAGCAGTTTCTTCCCCCTTTCCTTCTCTCTTTTTTCTTTCTTTCTGTCTTTTTACCTTTTCCTCCCTTCATCCCTCCCAATCTCCCTTCTTCCTTCCCTTCCTTCTTTCTTACTGGGTCTATGTAACCAGGGATGACTTTTAAAAAATGTTTATTTGTTTGTTTGCATGCTGTGGTACCTCTGTGAAGATCAAATGACACCTTACAGAGGTTGATGATTCTCTTTTAACTATGTAGATTCCAGGGATTAAACCCACTTCACTAGGCTTGGTGGCAGGTGTCTTTACCCAAGGGGCCATCTTGCTATATATGTAGTTTCTGACAGAAGTAGAAACTCTAAAAGAATCATGATCTATAAGATAAAACAGAAAAAAAGGATCCTGACTAGTGTTAGAGATAACTTCATTGAAGAAATGCTTCTGTGTTGCTGAAGGTAGTTAACAGGTTTAAAGACCTGGGGGTAGGGGAATAGCAATGTATTTTGTAAGGAGGATTTTCTAGACACAGAACACAGTTATACAAAAATATGTTTAGGGAACTAAAAGTAGGCCAGTACGTACTGAACACTGAAAACAATAGTAATAATAGTATAAAACATGGCTATATTCCAGGCTAAGCAGAGCCTCACATGCTACGTTGAAGACTTTTCTTTAGTTCAAGAATGATAGGGTATTGCTTAACGGTTCTAAGCTAAAGGGTATTTGATTGTAGGGTGAATGTACTAGATAGGGAATAGAGTAAATACAGGGAGATAAATTAGGAGGCTGCCATGGTGTTATTTGTTTGTTTGCTTTGGTAAGAATGATAACTTGAATTTTATTAGTGATTGGAAATGGAAATAATTTGACAGATTCAAGAGATTTTTTCAGGTAAAATAGATTCAGATTCAACTTGGAACACAGTGTTTAGATTATTTTTAGCAGAAGTTCTCAGAAGTGGATTTTTGGGCACAAAGGACAGAATTATTTTAAAAGCTTGTGTTAGTTATGAAATTGCTTTCCAGATATATTATTTCAGCATTTTCCCCACTAATGTGTATTTAGTGCTCACTGCTGTATACCCTTACCAGTAAAGAACATCTTTTTTCTTTTCCAGACATTGAGCTATTATTTTATTTTTGAATGGGAATTATTTCACTAACTATAATAATATAGTAATTTTAGAAAATTATTATATTATCTCCTTATTTTGGGTTCAGAAAGTATGAACTTGGAGGGCTGGAGACATAGCTTAGTCGTTAAAAACACTTGATCTACAACTATGAAGACCTAAGTTTGGATCTTAGCATCCATGTATCCTTAGGCCTGCTTCTGTATCCCCCAGTGCTATGGAGAGAAGAGACAAGAGGTTTGATGGATAATGCTATCTACCAAACACAAGAAAAAAGTAAACTCCAGCTTTACAGATTGACTTTACCCAAAAAGAATAAGGCAGTGTATGTTAGGGGAAGATTTAGACATCTTCCTCTGGCCTCTACACATTGGTGCACAAGCACACACACCCATGCATACATCTGGGCCTACAACACACTAAAATATTAATTTGATTATTAAAACTCTATCTCTAAAGCTGAAACCAAAACCAAAGACTTAATGGGAATATTGTCTTAGAAACATGAAAAAGATAAATGTGAGCTCTATTTGGATCAGATTAAGCATAACAAAAAAAGTGGTTGACATTTTAAATAATCTCAAATTGCTACGGTATTGTCAATACCAAGAATCCTGCTTTCCTAAATGCAATACTCTAAGTCTGTGCCATGATGAATTTGGATTTAGGAATGCAGAGTTCACCAAGAAGATGGGATTACAGAACTATTTTAAGGCTTCTGTAATGTTTTTATTTCTTAGTAGTTAAAAAAAATATGTATGGCTCATGTTCCCATGCCACAACTGAATAATTCTTTTAGCAGTATGCACATGACAATAGATGAAAGTAAGAAGTTGAAGAAAAATTATTAAAATGTGTGTGTGTGTTTGTGTGTGTTTGGGCTGGGGTTCTGGCCTTGAGTTTTATATGTAGCCAAGGATTACCTTGGGTTTCTGATCTTCCTGCTTTCACATCTTGAGTGCTGGAATTGAGATTATAGTCCTGGCCCACTATGTCCAATTTTATGTGGTGTTGGAAATCAGATCTGGGGTCTCTTCATGCTAGTCAAGAACTCTACCAACTAAGCTACAGAACCCAGTTCAGAAATGAATAACATTGAAAAAGCAATTGAGCTTGTTCCTTTTTCCCCCCAAAATACTTATTTATGTATTTTATATCCCAGCCATAGTTTCTTCCCCCTCCTCTCCTCCCAGTTCCTCACCTCCAAACCCCCTCTGTTCCAACTCCCCAATCCACTCTTCCTTTCTGTTCAGGAAGGACAGGCCTCCCATGGATATTAACAAAACATGGCATATCCAGTTGCAGTAAGACTAAGTACCTCTCCCCATGTATTAAGGCTGGGCAAGGTAACCCAGTATGAGGAGTAGGGTTCCAAAAGCCAGAAAAAGAGTTAGAGACAGTCCCTGTTCCCACTCTTAGGAGTCCCACAAAAGAATCAAGCTACACAACTGTAACATATATGGAGAATGCCTAGGTCAGTCCCATGCAGGCTCCCTGGTTGTTGGTCCAGTCTCTGTGAGCTCCTATGAGCCCAGGTTAATTGATTCTTATGAGTTTTCTTGTGGTGTCCTTGACCCCTCTGGCTCCTATAATCCTTTCTTCCCCTCTTCTGAAGGATTCCCCACACTACACCTAATGTTTGTCTGTGGGTCTGCATCTGTTTCCATCAGTTGCTGGATGAAGCCTTTCTGACAACTGGGCTAGGCACCAATCTATGTGTATAGCAGAATATCATTAGGCATCATTACATTGACATTTTTTCTCTAATCATGTTTGGTTCTAAAATTGTAGGTCTCTGGGTCATCCAGCCTGTGGGTCTTGGTGCTTCAGCCAGTATCAGGGGTTGACTTTCTCTCCTGGCATGGGTTTTAGGCTAGACCAGTCATGCCCTACCTGTACTTTCTGCCTGGCTACTGGCCAATCAGTGTTTTATTAAACAAATTCAATTGACAAATGTTTACAGTGTACAAGAGGATTATTCTACAGCAAGTCATTGGTTGGCCACTCCCTCAGTCTCTAGGCCACCCTTATAGGCAGGTTAAAGGTTATATGGCTGGATTGGTTTCCGATTCCCTCCACTGGAAGTCTTGCCTCCTTGTAGGAGATGGCCAGTTCAGGCTATGGATCTTCTATTGCTAGGAATCTTGGCTGGAATCATCCTTTGGTTCAGAATGAAAGTTAGTTATGTTTGTAATGTTTTCATGTATTTCTTAGATATTTATATAATTCTACAATATTAAAGTTTGGTTGTGGCTAGTGAGAGTTTGGTGGGTAAAGGCGCTTGCTGCCAAACTTGAGGACCTGAGTTCAATTCCAGGGACCCACTTGGTAGAAATGAAGAACTTATTCTTAAATTGTCTTCTGACCTCCACATGCATGCTTTCCCTTGCATACACCCACCCACCACCCCTATCACCCCATCCCCATAATTATGAATGAGTATACTGTAATAGTTTTATTATAATATATTTAGGGGAAATTAGTTAAATTTGAAATGGTATTACTTCCTACTTGCTACCTTTGTTTTCTCTCTTTCCACAGTTAAAAGACGTTGATACTAGAAAAATCATTAAAGCAATGCTTTCTTACGTGTGGCCCAAAGACAGGCCAGATCTACGAGCCAGAGTTGCCATCTCCCTGGGATTTTTGGGTGGTGCAAAGGTAAGAATATGCTTTGTTAAAATATACTGTAACTTTTTCTAGTAAGGAAGTTACAGTCAGTGGAACATGGCCAACTTTTAGGACTTTCATTAGTTTACATAATTATTTCATTCATTGAGCAGAAGTTGTATGATACTGATATATTTTTTCTGAATCAAAAGTTCGTGTTAACTTAATGGAATCTACTCCAAAACAAGTGTATAAGATGCAGAAACATTGGTTATAAGAAAGCATATGGAATATTTTAAAAAGAAGTTCCTGAGAGCCTTGCTGGTGCTTATTTTAAACATATTTCTGATAAATTGTAAAGAAGAAGACAATGTACAACTGTAGCCATAAGTACCAAATAAAAACTTCAATGAGAAAAATAATAAATTGTAAGAAAAAAAAGTCACAAAAACCTGAGTGCTTTCAGTATACAGACCCTCAAGATATTTTAGAGACCCCTCTCAGTTTTAAATGTATATGTCCTTTTATTTGCTCAATCTTTCCCCTGCCCCGAAATATTTGAGAACATATACAAAATATTGTTTTTGGTATTCACTGTATGATATTTAAATGTAGAAGGTAAAAGATTCATACAATCTGAAGAGAAACCAAAGTACAGGTATTCAAATGTAAATAAGACTGTAGATAAAGCAAATTTCTTCCCTCAAATCATATCAGGATAAGGTAAAATTTATCTTATTTTTATGAGACACGATGGGTCATAAATGATTTAAAGAAGTACTATTCAAGTATTGTGGGGTTTTAGAGGAAAGATGGGAGGAACCACCATGATGAGGAGTCAGGAAAGATTTTGCTGAGGAAATGACACCTTTATAGTCCTATATAAGTCCTATTGTTAGAGAAGTAGAGATAAGTTGAACAGTGGCCTAGTGAGAACATATAGTATATGTGGAAAAGTGCATAGCCCATCTTGGTTCCATTGAAAGGATGATACTTCAAAGTAACTGGAAGTAAGTTTAGAGAGATAAAGTTCCTAATATGAAATACCTTCACCATAAAGCAAGAAATTTATAAGTGAAAAATAAGAGCTTCGATTTTGAGTAACACACTAATATGGTTTTATTAACTTTTGTATGCTTTAAGAAGTTAATCTGGCTCTATTGTAGAAGATAGATTAAAGCAGTAAAAGATCTACTCTAAGGATACATACCATCCATCCATTTTATGCCTTCATATGGCAAATATTTGTCAATTTATTATGAGACCAGTATAGGGAAGAAGTAACAGCAGACTGTAGAGAAGTCATGGTAGAAAAGTGATTGTGGGAGGGAAAGATACCAGAGATGTTGTGAAGTAGAATTAAGACACAACAACAGATTGGTTATTAGGAGTGAAAGCAGAGTAAAATTCAAAGATGATGCCAGGAATGCAAGAATGGTAATGCTTTCAACAGAAGCAGATAGTAAGTTTGTAGAATGAAGACTTCACTTTTGGACATGCTGAGATGATAGCAGAACATCTAGATAGAGAGCAGTGCATTCAGTGATACAGATTGCAGGGCAAGCTCAGGAGGCAGGCCAGAGTTGGAAAAATAAAGAGATGATAGTCAAAAGATTACAAATTAAGTAGATTACCAAAGAAACAGAGGGTAGAACTTTTGTTCTATACAAAAGTAAATGGAAAGAAAAAGTAAGTAATTGAAAAACCAAAGTAAAACCATAGTCCGACTCTTCATTTTTTACTTCTCCTTTCTCAGCTTTGAGCTCTCTTGAGGACCCTCCCACTTAATCTGACCTATTCCTGAAATAAATGTGTCCTTAAATCAAGCTATTAAGCAATAGATCATGAGTCTATACTTCACTGTATTCGTTTAAGCAGAATAGAGGACAATATTAGAAATGAATTTAGTAGCTAATGTTGAAAATTTTAACTTTTGTGTTCATTTTAGCACCATGTTGGTTGCTGAATTATCTTTTACATACAAATTATTAAGGAGAAAGGTGATTCTGAGTTGTTTTTTTTTTTTTCGAGACAGTCTCTCTGTGTAGCTTTTGAGCCTTTCCTGGATCTCCCTCTGTAGACCAGGCTGGCCTGGAACTCACAGAGATCCACCTGGCTCTGCCTCCCCAGTGGGGGGATTAAAGGCGTGTGCCACCACCACCCAGTGATTCTGAGCTCTTACGCAAGGCAACATTAGTAAATTGGTCTTTATTAGCTGAATGTAAGTACCTTGTTAATAAGAAAAAAGGCAGATGGTTTTCCGGACTCCCTTGAGAATTGAAGAGGGCAGGTTAGAACATGACTAATTAGTCTAGCTAAAGGGAGGAGTCTTCAGTAATGACATTTACATTAGGATTTATTTTTAAAGTGTATCCAGTCCTTCAAAAATATGGATTTCTGTTGCTTGGTGACAGGTCAATATCAAGGTGTGAAATCTAGCTACTAACATTGTTGGAGATTAAAATATTTTTAGAATACTAATATTTGGTTTTTAGTCAACAAATAAAACTCATAGAATGGAAATTGCTTTTCTAAATTCTTGCAAGCTAACTAGAAGTCAACAAAAATGTACAGAGAAACTCCTTCAAAAGTATGTTTGATTCCTTTTAGATCTGGAAAAGGAAGAGATGGATGGAAATTATGAGTGCCTATAGAAAATACTTTTTTTTATTTTTAAACATTGAAAACAGAGTCTTCTCTCATACAAATCTCCCCTCTACATTCCCTCTCCCCCAGGCTTATTCCCCCTCTGTTTCCTCTTTAGAAAAGAGCAGGCCTCCAAGAGACAAAACAAGATACAATAAGGCAACATGAAAGCCCTCTTATCGAAGCTGGACAAGGCAACCCAATAGGAAGAAAAGAGTCCTAAGAGCTTGAAGTCAAGAGTCAGAGATACACCCCCTCTCACCTTTATAACATATACACAGAGGACTTAGTGCAGACCCATGCAGGTTTTGTAATTGTGAGCCCTACTTACTTGATTCAGATGGCCATGTTCTCCTGGTATCCTGCTTTCCCTATGACTCATACAGTCGTCCCCCCACCTTCTGTAGGGTCCCCATCTCCAAGGAGAGGGACCCAAAGGATACCTCCAATTTAGATTCTTCCTCCATAATGTCTGGTTGTGTGTCTCTGCACCTGTTCCCGTCTGCTGCCAGAGGAAGCCTGTATGATGTTGACTAGACAAGGCACCGATCTATGACTATAGGAGAATATTGTTAGGAATCATTTCATTGATTTTTTTTTTAGTTGTGTTTGGTTCTACCCTATGTCTCTGGACTGTCCAGTCTCTGGTTCCTGGTCATCCATGCAGTATAGAGCATTAGCTCCCTCTCATGTCATGGGCCCCAAGTTAGAGCAAACATTGGTTGGCCACTCCCACATGTTCTGTGCCACCATTGTCTCAGCACATCTTGCAGGCAGGACAGAGGGTTTTATGAGTGAGTTGGTGTTCAGGTTTCTCTTTTGTACTCTGTAGAGTACCTTCTCACACCAGAAACTAGAATGTAGGGGTAAAAGCTCCAAGCCTGACCCGGCTCAACCTCTCTACATTTGTCTTCATTAGGGTTACTATTGCTTTGATGAAATATCATGATGAAAAAGCAAGTTGGGGAGAAAAGGGTTTATTTGGTTTACACTTTCATATTGCTGTTCATCACTGAAGGAAATCAATACAAGAACTCAAACAGGACAGGAACCTGGAGACAGAAGTTGATGCAGAGGCCATGGAGGGGTGCTGCTTACTGGCTTGCTTCCCCTGGCTTGCTCAGCCTGCTTTCTTATAGAACCCAGGACCACCTGCTCAGGGATGGTACCACCCACCATGGGCTGGACCTTCCCCCGTTGATCACTAATTGAGAAAATGCCTTACAGTTGGATCTCATGGAGGCATTTTCTCAATTAAGGTCCCCTCCTTTCAGGTACCCCTAGTTTGTATGTCAAATTGACAGAGTAGTCAGTACAATGTTCAATGAGCTGAGTGGTAGTTGTCTTCAGCAGTGATTCCCGCCCCCCTCCACAAATGTAGACAAATTTCTAAATGGTCTTATTAAAATAAAAAAACATGGAGCCAAATATAGGGGTAAAGCTTTAAAGATCAGGGAAATAGTGAGAGCCACCAACCTTACTTCACCAGCTCTGCATCTCCCCAAAGAGAGCTACTTCCTATCTATCTGTACCTTATTGCCTTGCTGTTCTGCCCTTTCATTGGCTCTTAGCCCAGCTACTTTACTTCCTTGTTACTGCCTGTCTGTACAGACCTCCAGGTCTCTTTGGTTGGTGCTGGAATTAAGAAGTGTACCATGCTTGGCTTTGTTCCCTAGTGTGATCTTGAACACAGAGACCCTGCCTGCCAAGTGATCGGATTAAGGGCTTGTGCTAACTTATCTCCTGGCAAACTTTATTTATTAATATACAAATAAAATATCACCACATTTCAGCACAAATAAAACATTACCACACACACACACACACACACACACACACATGCTGTCAGTGTTCAGAGGGCAACCTTCTGTCCTAGCCTGGGTTGTTTAGAGATCTTCTTGGGATCTACCTAGCCAACAACTCAACCAAATGTAACCCAGTCCCATCACTGGAAACCATGCCTAGCTATAAAAGATGGCCAGTTCATACTCTGTTTCCTCCCTTACTAGGAATTCTCACTAGGGTCATCCTCATAGATTCTAGGAAGTTTCCACTGCACTAGGTTTCTACTCGCCCCTTAAATGCCCACGAATTCCATTCATCTCTCCTAGTACTCTCTCCTTCCATCCCTCCCTGTATCTGATTTCTCCTGTTCCCATCCCCACCCACTTCTTGCTCACCCTTTGTTTCCCCTTTCCAGGGAGATCCATGCTTCTCCCCTTTACCTCTCCTCTTTACCTAACCTCTCTAGGTCTGTGGATTTTAGCATGGTTATCATTTATTTAATGGCTAATATCCACTTATACTATATTTGTCTTTCTGGGTCTGGGTTACCTCACTCAGGATGATTTTTCTAGTTACATACATTTACCTGCAAATTTCACAATGTCATTTTTTTAACCATTGAGTAATACTCCTTTGTGTAAATGTGTTTATAAATCCATTCTTCTGTTTAGGGACATCTAGGTTGTTTCTAGTTTGTAGATATTATGGATAAAGCCACAATGAATATAGATGAGCAAGCGTCCTTGTGGTAGGATAGAGTGTCCTTTGGGTATATGCCCAAGAGTAGTATAGTTGAGTCTTGAGATAGATTCTCAATTTTCTGAGGAACTGCTATATTGATTTCCACAGTGGCTGTACAAATTTGCACTCCCACCAGCAGTGGAGGAGTGTTCCTCTTGCTCCACATCCTCATAAGCATGAGTTGTCACTTGAAAAAAACTTATCCTTTTATAAGGGGTAATTTGAGGCATTAGAGCACAGTAGTAGCAATGAGCATTCTAGACAACGTTTTCCAGTTTCTAAAAGTGATTAATCTTCCAAATCGTTAAAAAGTTGATGACTGTTTTCCTTCTTAGCAATGTTACAGCTGTTTTGTAGTTGATATGCAAAGATGGATTGTTGTATTTTTATTTATTTTTCTTCAGAACTGATTATATATTTTGACTTATAAATACTGTGGTGGTTTGAAAGAAAGTGGCCCCTAAGGTAATGGTGCTATTAGGAGGTGTGGCCTTGTTAGAAGTATGTCACTGTGGGGGTGGGCTTTGAGTTCTCTTTTTTTCAAGCTTCCCTCAGTGCGATAGTGAGTCGACTTCCTGTTGCCTGCCAAGATGTAGCACTCTCAGCTCCAGCAGGCTGCCATGCTTCCCATCATGATCATCATGGACTGAACCTCTGAAACTGTCAGCGAGCCACCCTCAATTCAGTGTTTCCTTTATCAGAGTTGCCGTGGTCATGGTGTCTCTTCACAGCCATAGTAAACCCTAACTAAGACAGAAGTTGGTACCGCAAGTGGGGTATTTCTTTGATAGGCCTGACCATGTTTTTATTTGGGGGAATTTGGACTTTGGTACTTTGGACTATGTAAGCAGTGGAATGCTTTAAGCATTGCTTAATGGGCTATACTAGTAAGAATATCATGGAAGACAGCGATGTTAAGAGTTATTTGAACTATCCTGGGCTCACTCAAGAGGTTTCATAAAAGAATTTTAATATGTTGTCTAGAGATCATTCTTGTGATATTTTGGTGAAGATAGTGGCTGCCTTTTGCCCTTGTCCAAAGAGTCTGCTTGAGGCTAAAGTGAAGAGATTTGGATTAATTCTGTTGGCAGAAGAATTCTCAAGACAGTCTAGTATAGATTCTGTCATGTGGATATTAGTGGTAACTTTAGTGAAGATACATAATGAAAGGAGCAAGCTGAGCAAGGAAAACTATTTGAGGAGAAAAAGAGCACCAGAAAGCAGAGTAGAGCTCTAAGTTCTTTATTCAAGGAGATAAACAGATTAAGGAATGGAATAAAGAGAGTGGTGACCTCAGGGCAAGATCCCACCCAGTTAAATTTCCAACTTGTGGAAAGGAATTAAAGTTTAGACTCGGGTTGGGAGGGTGGGGTGGGGAGTGCATGTCACAGCACTGGGAAGGCAGAAGCTGGTGGATCTCTGAGTTTGAGGCCAGCCTGGTCTAAAGGTCAAGTTTCAGGACAACCAAGCTTAGGCAGTAAAGGAAACAGAAAGCTGATGAAGATGTAATTAAACTAGGAGGCCATGTTCCAGCCCCAGGAAGCAGCTTCAGCCATGTGGTTCTGGCTTTAGAGTTAAGGATAGAAGAAACAGTTTATAGAAGTGGTCTCCCTCTGCACTTAAGGACAGCCGCTGAGGCCAGGCATGTGTCAGAGGTGTCCCAGAATGGAGGCCTTGACAGGAAATCACAACATGTCCACATGGTTGGGCTTTCCCGGCAGACCGCCTAGTTATTTCCGGTTCAAAATAGCCATTTCCAGGTCAGAACATCTCGCATAGCTAGGACTCCGTGGCTTTACATGGTTGCGTAAAGTGAGCGTGGCCATGCAGTCTACGCGCATGCATGGAGTAGCCACATGTGGTCCTGTACGCATGCGCGGCTCACTCTTTAAAAAGCCGGCGCCATTTTGCACAGGTCTCTTCTCTACTCTACTCTCCTCTCTCCTCTCCTCTTCTTCTTCTCCTCTCTGTCCTCTCTTCTCTTCTCTCCTCTCCTCACCCATGTGTGTTTCACACAGGCCTGTCACCTCTATCCTCTTTAATAAAAACTCTTCTGTGGTCTTGTCGTGTTCGGGACGTGTTCCTCGTGAAGGTAAAGCGCCGCTTAATAACTAACCGGCCTAGTAGAGACGCCTTTGTGTGAAGCTGTGAAGTTGCAGGCTGGATTGCCTTGGAGAACCCAAGATATAGAGATGCCAGAGTTGTGGGATACCCGCTGAGGAAAGCTGCACCATTCATTATATGTTGGAAGTATGTGAGCTGCTTTTTTATTTTGATTTTTACAAGGGGATTAAAAATGTCCTCCATCTCAAAAGAGACTTGGAACTCTTAAACATTGTGGAGACCGTGATAGATTATGGGGACTTTTGAAGTTGGACTGAATGCATTTTGTTTGTTTGTTTGTTTTCAAGACAAGATTTCTCTATGTAGTTTTGGTGCCTGTCCTGGATTTCACTCTGTAGACCAGGCTGGACTCGAACTCACAGAAATCCACCTGGCTCTGCCTTCTGAGTGCTGGGATTAAAGGTGTGCACCACCACTGCCTTTTTTTTTTTTTTGCATTATAAGAGTTGACGTGTTCATGGTTTCTCTTCACAGCAATAGTAAACCCTAACTAAGACAAATATTTTGTACTAATGTAGGCCCTATTCTTTGCTAGTTTTCCCCAACCTCCATATAGTCTAGGATTTTGTTGTTGTTTTGTTTTCCAAGACAGGGTTTCTCTGTGTAGCTTTGTGCCTTTCCTGGAACTCACTTGGTAGCCCAGGCTGGCCTTGAACTCACAGAGATCCTCCTGGCTCTGCCTCCCGAGAGCTGGGATTAAAGGCGTGCGCCACCACTGCCCGGTAGTCTAGGATTTTTTTAGTGTGAGTTCACAAACATCATCAGTTTGAATGTCATCCAGATTAGATCTTTTATAATATGTTTTGAATTATATAAATTCCCCATTATTATTTCTCTGTGTCTTACAAATAATGATAAATTATAAATTCTCTTTTGTTTTGTTTTGGGTTTTTGAGATAGGGTTTCATGTAGCCCAGACTGGCCTCCAATACACTGAACTGGCCTTGAACTTTTTCTGTTTCCACCCCCCAAGTACTGGGATTACAGTTGTATGCCACACTACTCAGTATTTTTCAGTACTGAGCCTTCATACATGCTAAACAAGCACTCTACCCATTAAGCTATATCTCCAGCTTGTAATTTTATTTCTGTATAGTTCAAAATACTTTAAAATTTCTCTTGAAATTTTTGACCTATGTGGCTAGTAGAAGTGTGTTGGTTAAATTAATCTTTGAAATATGCCAGCTATCATTTTGTTACTGATATCTAAACTTATTTTTATTGGTATTGGAGAACATACTTTATATGGTATGTATTATTTTTAATTTGTTAGGATTTATTTTTGGCCTAGAATGTGGTTTATTTTGGTTAATGATTTTGTGAGCTTGAATAGTGTATTCTGCTACTGTTGGTTGAAGTATTAATACTTTATATGTTATTTAGACCCAAATGATTGATGTTTACTTCAACCATGTCCTTACTTATTTTCTGCCTGTTACTTTTATTAATTACTAATGAAGTGGTTTTGAAAGTCTCCAACTATAATAGAGGATTCTTCTTTTATTTCTTGCTATTCATCAGATTTTACCACAAAATTTGACATTTTTAAAGTATGCACATGTACACATTACTATTGTTAATGTGCTTTAGAATTGGTCACTTCATTATGACAATGATCCTATTTATTTGTTACATGTCTTTAGTATTAAAATTGTTTTTTAAAGATCAGTAAAATTATTGCAGCTTAATTTTGATTAATATTACTATGATTTATATTCCTCTATTTTTTTTTTTGAGCTGAGGACCAAACCTAGGACCTTGTGGCTTGCTAGGCAAGCGCTGTACCACTGAGCTAAATCCCCAACCCCTATTTTCTTTTAATCCATTCTGTCTTTATACTTAAAGCAAAGTTGAGTCATGATGCTTGTTAATCCCCTCTGACCATCTTTTGATATAATTCTGTTATTAATATTAACCTTATGTGTAACTTTTCTATTTATTCTTGTGGTGATTTGAATGAGAATGGCCCCAATAGGCTTATATATTCGAATTCTTGGTCCTCAGAAGTCCAGTGTTATTTTTACCTGTGTTCTTCTACAGGTAAAGTACTTTTTCAAATTTCAGCTTCTTTTAATTTTATCTCTGTCTTTGAGATACCACTTTTGTGGTTTGGATATCATAGGACATGGTGTAGATTTTGATTCCTCCTGCTTTTTCTATGCTCTTCCTATATTTCTGGTTTGATGTTAATAATTCCAGAAAAATTTTAACCGTTATGACATCATATATTTCTTTTCCTTTTCCTGTTTTATTATAATCTCATTATATATGTATCAGCTTTTGAAACTGTCCCATGGTTTTAAATATTCTTTTCTACTTTTTTCATTATTTTTGTTTTCTCCGTTTCAGTTTGTGAAGTTTCTGCTGAAATGTCTTCAAGTTCACTATTTTTTTATTGATTGTGTCATGACAATTAGTCCAAAGAATGTATTCATTCTTTATTTCTATTATAGTATGTGTAATTTCTAGTCTATCGTCTCAATTCTTCCTTTTGGAGTGTCCTTCCTTCATTGATTACCCATCTGTCCTTACATGCAATCTGCTTTTTCCACTGAAGCCTTTAGCATATTAAAGAAAATTTAAATTTCTTGTTTGAAGCCTGGCCTGGTAGCACAGGTCTGTAATTTCAGTTGAGAGACTGAAGCAATAGGACCTGTAAGTTTAAGGTCAGCCCAAGCAACTTAGTGATGTGCTACCTCAGAATTTTTAAAGATTATTTTTCAAAGGCTGAAGATATAGTCCAGTGAAAGAGCACTTGCATGGCATATGTGAGGCCTAGGTTCACTATCCGGTATTGCAATAAGATAAAATAAATATGAATAAATTCCTTATCTGATCACTACAAAATACTTTAAGTCTTGTTCTAATTCTTATTTTGTCTACTTAGATTTTTTTTATTGCTTTTAACATGCATTGTAGTTTTGTTTTAGAAATCTGAACATGATATATTGATTTTTAAAAAAGGTACTAAGCTAAATAGGCCTTTAGTGTGAATTTTTATAGTTATATGAGTAGAAATTATATGTGTTCTACATATCAGCTAAAATTTCATCTGTTTTGTCTTCCCTTGTTTTGAGATTTTTAAAAAGTATTTTTATAACTATGTGCGTATAGTGCTTCATATGTGAATGTGTCCATGAAAGCCAGAAGAGAGTATTGGATTCTGAACTCAGGTCCTCTGGAAGAGCAGCAAGGGTTCTTAACTGCTGATCCATCTCTCCAGCCCCTTTTCCTTAAAATTTTTATTTTGTAGCCCCTTGTTTTTGGTCTTTGCTAGAGTCTCCTTTAAAAAAAAAAAGATTTGTTTGTTTATATTTTATGTGTATGACTATTTTATCTGCATGTAAATATGCATCATGTGTAACCCTGATGCCTGCAGAGGCTAGAAGAGGGAATTGAATCTCATGGAACTGGAGTTACAGATTTTTGTGGATCCTCACATGGGTTCTAGAAATGGAACCTGGGTCCTCTCTCTGCAAGAGCAACAAGTGCTCTTAACTGCTGAGCCATCTCTCCTTTTAAAATGGGTTCTCAAAGTTGAAGTCTCTTCAGTTGTAATCCCTTACAGTTCTGAAGGAGCTCTATTGATGTGGTTTTAAGTGGTTTAGAGAATAATCCTATGATCAGGTCTCAGATTTGGAATGAGTTTCTGGCCCTTTGATGTGACCTTTACAATGGCTTTGAAGTGTTCACCTCTGCAATTAGGTTAGACAAGTGAGGCTCAAGAGGCAGAGGTGGGGATCTCCCTTCTTCAGTTAGTCTTTGGTAAAATAATTTCCCTCGTGGAAAAGGCTTTGTTAATGAGAACTCAATGCTCTGGGCATATTTCAAAACTTTGACTTCCCCCCTCACCCTACTTTAAATAACGAGGGATTATTTTTTCTTTTGTAAAGCTTGTGTGTTAAAGACTTGGTCCCTAGTTCATGGCATCATTGGAAAGTGGTTAAACTTTTATTCTTTTTCTTTTTTTGAGATAGCGTTTTTCTGTAGCTTTGGAGCCTGTCCTGGACTATCTCTGTAGACCAGGCTGGCCTTGAACTCACAGAGATCTGCTTGCCTCTGCTTCCCAAGTGCTGGGATTATAGGCATGTGCCACGACCACCACCTAAACTTTTAGAAATCTTCCGGTCATATGAAGGCTTGAGATCTTGGTGTTAGTTATTAAATTGGCGCTCTTACCCCACGAGGAACACGTCCCAAACAAGACAAATCCATAGAAGAGCTGTAAGAGTGAGCCGCACATGCGTACAGGACCGCATGTGGCTACTCCATGCATGCGCGTAGATTGCATGGCCGTGCGCGCTTTACGCAACCATGTAAAGCCACGGAGTCCTAGCCATGCAAGATGTTCTGACCTGGAAATGGCTAATTTGAACCGGAAATAACTAGGCGGTCTGCCGGGAAAGCCCAACCGTGTGGACATGTTGTGATTTCCTATCATTCCCAACTCATATGTTCTTAAAAAAAAGAAAAACAATGTGGATAGATGGGTATGGGGCGCTGCTTCTCTCAAAGACTGCTTCAGGCTGAATGGTGGACGTTGATTGGTTCTTGGGGGGAGATGGGGAGGCTGGCTCCTGAAGTCCTGGGATGAAGTCCTGCAGCTGTGTCCATCCTTCATGGTGGGGCTGGTCCTGGGATGAAGTTCTGTCATGCCTCGTTCTGCAGCTGTCCGTCTTTCATGGTGTGGCTGGGAACCTTCTGTCTGACAGGACACTGGTGACATAAAAGCTTAGAGAAAAGACTCATTATTATTTTGTTTTTGGAGTTGACATTTATCTGAGGTAGATCTGGCCTGTCTGGATGGAGACATGTTAAAAAGGTGGCTGTGATGTTTTAGTACTCTGCTTAATTTTTACCTGAGACAAGCATTATTCCAGGTGGTTTATTTAAGGCACCTGTTTGTTTTGCTGGTTTAGTATTTACACAGTTGCTGAGTATTGAATAGTGATAGACTGTTATATCCTTACCGCCTGGATATTTTGATGGTCCCTTTTGCCTCCGGCCCTGTGTGGCCCTAGGTGGGAAGGAAAGGGGTGATACCTTATTCCTCTGGAATTGGTGACAAGGCAGTGGATCCTGGTGTCCTCTGGAGCTTGAGAGTGGAAGAGGACTTATTTTTCTGAATTAGGGACAAGGCAAAGATCGTGGCCCTGTCTGTATGCACATGAGAAACACAGGCGGTAACTTTAAAGTGAGACAATGAGCTCTTATCTTAGTTGGAAATCTTTCTCCTTAAGTAACTCTGAAAGTACAATTAAATCTGGGGAGGTAAATAAGGCTGTCCTCTGTTCCTGACAATAGAAAGGAGGGGTGACATCCTAAAACTCCCGGGACTGAGTCAATGGCTCTGGTGTCCAGAAGGAAAGAAACTGATTGTTTCCCTGCTGCATTCTGGGTTCCCTGCTGTGTCTGTAGCCAAGCCTAGGTCTGCTGGAGGTCTTAGCTTGGTGTACCGATGCGTCTTGGTGCCTGGGGGCAGTCAGCTGACTGGTTGTCTTTCTAGGCGGCACCTTTAAGCTGTTGATGGTCTGGCAGGGCATTCGCTAGCCCATGGCCTTTTTCACTTAAAACAGGGACCCAACAGCTTTCGGGAGTCAGCGAGTGCCAGCACTTGGCAATTTTGTTTTCAGGCTTTTATCTCTTCCCTGGCACACCTTAAACGCCACAGATGACTCTTTTGCCCATGGGGTCAGGAGCCTTGCTCTCCAGATACTTAACGTTTAGCCAGGAAAAAGAGATGGATTTTACTCTGTGTCCTGATTTTTTCCTGACGATTGGTGGCTTAGGGACAGCTTTTGGAAGATCTGCCAGTAGGCAGACTGTAAACCGATCCTTTTGGAAGACTTGCCTGAGGCTACAAGCTGATTTTTTTTGGCTTAGGAGCCATCCTGATTATTGTAAACTTAATTGTTAAGATCTCAGCTGCTTTTAGACCCGTCTGTGGTTCTTAAGGCAGTTTGAGAATGAGTGGGTGGAGTCAAGGTGAGTTAGGGCGAGTCTTAGAAACTGCCCAAGCCCGCACATATGAGCCGCCCACAGCGGGCAGACAGAAAAGTCAGACAGAAAAGGTTACACGTGGCAGATGCCAAAGTGGGAAAGGAAAGAAAGGGTTTAGAGCTTTAGCAGAAAGCTTGGAGATGAAGCAACTCTAATTTTCCTGTTCGCTGGCTGAAGTACCTGCCACACGGTTATGTGGTCAGGTTTACTGGTACCGCAAAGCTGTTAAGCGGCCAGATTTACCGGTACCCGCCCCATCTGCCAATGTAAGTGGGTGGTATCCGCCCTCTGTCCCATGGCTGTAGCTGAGTGGAAAATAAAAAATTAAAATAACAAATCGGGATCAGACTCCAATCTTGGGCGTCCCCAAAGAATGGAGAGAGATCTAAGAATCAGCTCAAGTTCACCATCCTCTTCGTCAAGGGATGGGAAGGGCTGCGACTGTGCTGCAGTGGTCCACCCGGTAGACCCCAGACACCATTTTTGCTCCGAGCAAAAATGTGCCTGCCGTTGCCAGCACAGCCTGAGGACAACCGCCGGGATTGTCTGTCGCAAACATATAGCTCAGATTTCAGCCATTAGAACAGCAGACTCACTGTGAAAAATTGTGGTGGTATCAATAGTGGAAAGCCACGCTTCTCATGGCTGGCCACCACCCGCGGCGGCCTGCTGGAGGTGCATGCTGGTTGGCGGAAGAATCACAAGCCATGGTTACCTTTCAAGAGCTTTATTGAGAGAAAGAAAGCTAAGATAAAGAGCAACTCCTTCCATTTGCCTGTTTGCTGGCCAGAATTAGATAACTCCCGTAAAAGATTGGGATTTTTGTTATTTTCTAAAGCATACTTGGGCCATCTCTCAGTACAGAGATGGATAAGCTTAGGAATCTTTAAGCAAAGGCATTAAGGTAAGAGGTTTCAAAGCCTCAAGAAGGCAGCCTAAAGGATTGGGTTGGAAGCCTTATTTCCCATGTCTGCAGCGGAAAGGCAAAAAAAAAAACAAAAACAAAAACAAAAAAAACCATGATCTGGAGCCAAGACCTCCCGGAGGCTGGACAGATCTCAGGCACAAGCCGCCTTATCAGTTCGTCAGCTGATAAGCAGGGGGCCCCCCACTGTGTGAAGCAAGGACTCCCCAGGAGCCCTTAATGCCCAGCTGCCCCGTCGGGCACGAAGAACGTGCCGGCTTTACACAGCTCTAGGACGCACCTGACGGTGGTGGTCCCATCGCAAAAAATATCTCAAGCTGCAGATATGGGAGGTGGCTGGAAATCTGGGCCTGCGATGGGGGCCGACCATAGCCAGTGAAGACCGTGGCTGGAGGTTCCCCGGGTCTCTAGAATAACCAGTGAGGCGCTGGACGCTCAACGGTCATTCTCACGGATTCAGGAAACCATTTAAGCTAGCCGAAAAGGGGGAAAACTCACCAATCAGTAGCAGTGTTGCATGCAGATCTGTGCATGTGGATCTGTGCGACCAGGCAAATGCAGAGTGATCTGTCGCAAACGGAGCAGAGTTCCCGGTTTGTGCAGTGCAGAGTTTCCATCCCCGGTTCCCGGGTTTCCAGGCGCAAAGTGCCAGGAAGCACCTGTTCCCTCACAGCACCAATGTTAGTTATTTTGGTGCTCTTACCCTGCAAGGAAACGTCCCAAACATGACAAGACCACAGAAGAGTTTTTATTAAAGAGGATATAAATGTGAATGTGACAGGCCTGTGTGAGGCACACACGTGAGTGAGGAGACAAGAGAGAGAGGAGAGAGAGAGGAGAAGAGAGGAGAGAAGACAAGAGGAGAGAAGAGAAGAGAAGAGGAGACCTGTGCAACATGGCGCCGGCTTTTTAAAGAGTGAGCCGCACATGCGTACAGAACCGCATGTGGCTACTCCACGCATGCGCACATTTTGCATGGCCATGCGCACTTTACACAACCATGTAAAGCCACGGAGTCCTAGCCACGCGAGATGTTCTGACCTGGAAATGGCTATTTTTAACCGGAAATAACTAGGCGGTCTGCCGGGAAAGCCCAACCATGTGGACATGTTGTGATTTCCTATCACTTGGTCCCTCTTCCTTCTCCCTCTCTTTCCTGGCCTTCATGAATTGAGCAGGTTATGCCACTGTGTCCACCCACCACAAAGCACTTACCACAGGCCAAAACCCAGTAGTGCCAAACAGCCCTAAGTGAGCCAAAATAAACATTTTCTCTAATCACCACAGCGTATTTCCACAGAAATATGACTTACAAGTCATAAAACTATAGCTCCATCCCCTCCCCGCATAAATCTAATCTCATGGTCTAGCCTTCCCCTCTTTTTTTGGGGGGGGGGTGTCTGTTACAGATACAGCTCCCTCAATGATTTTGTACATATATCTTGTCTCTCAAGTTTTGGGGTGACAGATTGCCCTCTGATCACAACCAAGAAAAGTTGTGGTTATTCAGTCTTATGTTTAAAATTGTGAGCATGAGTGATTTTTTTTTTAGACAATTTATTTAACTTTATTTTATGTGCATTGGAATGAAGGTATCAGGCCCCTGGAACTGGAGTTACAGACAGTTGTGAGCCATCATGGTGGATGCTGGGAATTGAACCCCGGTCCTATCAGTGCTCTTAACCACCGAGCCATCTCTCCAGCCGTACATGAGTGATTTCTGTGTTCTTTATGTGTCAGTCAGGAAACTAGGATAGCTATCTTGTACAACAGGATAGCTCACATTAGCAGTTAATCTAAATGCTAATGTTGCTTTAAACAAATTAATGAATAAAGTAAAAACTTTATGTAACTTTTATAAGATGCTTACATTGTGGGTTTTTTTTTTAATTAAATATCAGTCTGATGTTATTGTTGTTTTTGCTTTTTGGGGGGCCCGCCACCCAGCCCCCAAATAAACCACAAATAGAGACTTATTCTTAATTATGAATGCCCTGCTTTAGCTTGCTTAATTTCTAGCCAGGTTTCCTTAACTTTTGGCTCTGGGCTTTTCCTGTTTTCTTACTTCTGTATCTTTTTTTTGTTTTGTTTTGTTTTATTTTGTTTTTCAAGACAGGGTTTTTCTATGTAGCTTCGGGCCTTTCCTGAAACTCACTCTGTAGCCCAGGCTGGCCTTGAACTCACAGAGATCCACCTGCCTCTGCCTCCTGAATGCTAGGATTAAAGGTGTGCACCACCACTGCCCAGCTTACTTCTGTATATTACTCTTACTTTGTGGCTTGTTGTGTGTTTGGGTAGCTGGTCCCTGGAGTCCTCCTTCTCTGGCTGCTACTAGATGTCTCCTCCCAATTTTCTCCTTCTATATGTCCTCTCTGCCTGACAGCCCTGTTCCTTTCTCCTGCCTTGCTATTAGCTGTTCAGCTCTTTATTAGGCCATCAGATGTTTTACACAGGCACAGTAACACAGTTTCACAGAGTTAAACAAATTCAATATAAACAAAAGTAACATACCTTAAAATATTGTGCTACATGATATACTCCTAAATTTTTATCTCCTAGAGGACTTATGTAAGAAATGTATTTATTAGATTTGATTATCCTTCAAGGTAAGGATATATGAGATAATTGCTTTTCCATATCCTTTAATTTTTTTTCTGTCCTTAAGCTATGAAATCAAATAAAAGCTTTTCTTGTGGCTATTTCAACCCATAAATTTTTGACTTGTCTGTAGCGTGTTTTAGGTATATTTTACTTGATAACAAAATGCTGACTTATTTTTGTCTCATCTGTGTCTTGTTTATACCTTCCCGATCAAACTCAGTGTTGAGTAAAACACTGAGTGAATTTCTTACAAATACATGTTCCAGTTTCATAATGGAGATTGTTGTGTGTGTTATTCATACAAATCATTTTTATATCTGATTCAATAAGTTGTTTTCTGTTCTGGTGGTTACTCTTTAATACCCAAAGTGAACTTCTAAAAACATTTTTCATTCATTCATTCATTCATTCATTCATTCATTCATTTGTGTGTGTGTGTGTGTGTGTGTGTGTGTACGTTACATGTATGTGCATGCATGTGAGGTCAGAGTACAACCTGATGGAAAGTTCTCTGTTTCCACTGTGTGGGCCCCAGGGATTGAAGTAATGTTGTCAAACTAGGTAGCAAGTGCCTATACCTACTAAGCCATCTTGCCAGGACCCCAAAGTAAACTTAATATGCAAGTATGCTGGCTAGTTTTATGTCACCTTGACACAAGCTAGAGTCATCTGAGAGGAGGGTACCTCAATTGAGAAACCACCTGCATAAGGACAGGCTGTAGATAAGCCTGTAGGGCATTCTCTTAATTACTGATGGATGTGGAAGGAGTGCCCAGCCTATTGTGGCTAGTGCTGCCCCTGGACTGCTGGCTCTGGGCTCTATAAGAAAGCAGGCTGCTCCTATATACAAATGATAAATGGGCTGAGAAAGAAATCAGAGAAACATCACCCTTTACAATAGCCACAAATGATATAAAATACCTTGGGGTAACTCTAACTAAGCAAGTGAAAGACCTGTATGATAAAAACTTTGAGTATCTGAAGAAAGAAATTGAAGAAGCCATCAGAAAATGGAAAGATCTCCCATGCTCATGAATAGGTAGGATTAACATTGTAAAAATGGCAATACTACCAAAAGCAATCTACAGATTCAATGCAATCCCCATCAGAATCCCAACACAATTCTTCACAGACTTGTAAAGAGCAATACTTAAATGTATATGGAAAAACAAAAGACCCAGGGTAGCTAAAACAATCCTGTATAATAAAGCAACCTCTGGAAGCATCACGATACCTGACCTCAAGCTCTACTGTAGAGCTATAGTAATAAAAACAGCTTGGTACTAAAAACTGGCATGTGGACCAATGGCATTGAATTAAAAACCCTGACATTAATCCACACACCTATGAACAGATTGTTTTCGAAAAAGAAGCCAAAACTGTACCATGGAAAAAAGAAAGCATCTTCAACAAATGGTGCTGGCACAACTGGATGTCAACATGCAAAAGATTGCAAATAGATCCATATCTGTCACCATGCACAAAATTCAAGTCCAAGTGGATCAAAGATTTCAACATAAATCCAGTTACACTGAACTTGATAGAGGAGAAAGTAGGAAGTACTCTTGAATACATTGGCACAGGAGATCACTTCCTAAATATAACACCAGTAGCACAGACACTGAGAGCAACAATTAATAAACTGGATCTCCTGAAACTGAGAAGCTTTTGTAGAGCAAAGGTCATGGTCAACAAGACAAAGCAACAGCCTACAGAATGGGAAAAGGTCTTCACCAACCCCACATCTGACAGAGGGCTGATCTCCAAAATATATAAAGAACTCAAAAAGCTAGACATCAAAATACTGAACAACCCAATTAAAAAACGGGCTACAGAGCTTAACAGAGAATTCACAACAGAAGACTCTCAAATGGCTGAAAGACGTTTAAGGAATTGCTCAACATCCTTAGTCATCAGGGAAATGCAAATCAAAACAACTCTGAGATACCACCTTACACCTGTCAGAATGGCTATGATCAAAAACACTGAAGACAGCTTATGCTGGAGAGGATGTGGAGCAAGGGGAACACTTCCACTGCTGGTGGGAATGCAAGCTTGTACAGCCACTCTGGAAATCAGTATGGTGGTTTCTCAAAAATTGAGAATAAATCTTCCTCAAGATCCAGCTATACCACTCTTGGGCATATACCCAAGGAATGCTTAATCTTACCACAAGGACACATGCTCAACTATGTTCATATCAGCATTATTCATAATAGCAAGAACCTGGAAAACAACCTAGCAACCTAGATGCCCATCAACTGAAGAATGGATAAAGAAAATGTGGTACATATACACAGTGGAGTACCACTCAGCAGTAAAAAAAAAAAAAAAAAAAGTGACATCATGAAATTTGCCGGCAAGTAGATGGAACTAGAAAATATCATCCTGAGTGAGGTAACCCAGACTCAGAAGGACAAACATAGTATGTACTCACTCATAAGTGGATACCAGATGTGAGGGAAGGGATGGCCAGACTGTAACCCACAACTCCAGAGAGGCTAACTAACAGGGCAAGACCCTAGGAGACACACATGGATGACCCTGTAAAGGAGAAGTGGATGAGATCTACATGAGTGGACTGGGAGTGGGGTGGTGGTGGCAGAGGGCAAGAAGTGGGGGATAAGAGCATAGGGAAATGGGAGGGTCAAGCTGGAATGGGGACAGAGTGGCAGGATGGGGAGGAAGATACCATGATATGTAGATGTAACCATCTTGTTAAATAAACACAGAGCCAGTTGCAGAGTTAAAAACCACGAGGTCAGAGCAATAGCGGAAAACCTTGCTGTCCTTCCTCTCCGCAAGAGACCTACTTCTGTGCGTCCTGTCTTTTTTATAGACTTTCTGTTCTGTTTTCTCATTGGTTGTAAACCCAGTCACATGACCTCCTCGTCACTGCCTGTTTGTACAGACCTCCAGGTCTTCTATGGTTGGCATTGAGATTAAAAGTGTGTGTCTGCCATGCTGGCTGTGTCCTTGAGCACCCAGAGATCTGCCTAGCTCTGCCTCCCAAGTGCTGGGATTAAAGGCGTGCACCACTACCGTCCAGCTTCTGCTCTGGCTTGCTCTGACCTCAAGGCAACTTTATTAACATACAAATAAAATCACATTTCAGTACAAATATCACTATAATAATAGATGAGGACATCATGGGAATAGGAAGAAGCAGGGTGCTGGGGAGGCTCTCAGGAATCCACAAGTGTGACCCTACCTTGGTCTGCTGGCAGTGGTCTAGAGGGTGCCTGGACTGGTCTACTCTGGTGACCAGTCTAATGAATACCCTAACCATCATCACAGAGCCTTTGTCCAGTGACTAATGGAGGCAAATGCAGAGATCCAGGGCCAGGCAGCAGGCTGGGCTCTGGGGATCCAATTGATGAGAGAGAGGAGGGATTCTGCAGGTGGGGGACATCGAGATCATGATGGGAAGATGTGCAGAGATGACAGGCCACACTAGTGGAAGACTATGTACTGTAAGATTAGTGGCTGTGGAGTCCCCATGGGACTGGACTAGGCCCTTTGGATATGGAAGACAGTTGTTTGGCTTGATCTGTTCGAGGAGCACCCAGGCAGGGCGATCGGGATCTGTCCCTGGTACATGGGCAGGCTTTTGGGAGCTCAGTGCTGTGGTGTGATGTCTTGTGCAGTCTTGGTACAGTGGGGAGGGTCTTGGACCTGTCTAGGCTCAGTGTGCTGGGCTCTGGTGACTCCCCATGGGACACCTTGATTTTGGGCCTGTGGGGATGCGGGGTGGCTTTGGAGGGTGGGAGGAGGGAGGAGAGGAGATCTGTGTGTGGTATGTAGAATGAGCTGAAAATTTCGTAATAAAGAAAAAAGGAAAAATAGAAAAAAAAGAAAGCAGGCTGAGCAAGACATGAAGAGCAAGCCAGTAAGCAGCACTCCTATATTCTTTCTCCTCTGCATCAGGCCCTGCTTCCAGGTTCCTAGTTTACCTGCTTTCAGTGATGAACTTGATATGGAAGTTTGGGTGAAATAAACCCTTTCATCCCCAAATTGCTTTTGGTCATGGTGTTTTCTTGCAGCAGTAGTAACCTTGACTAAGACAGTAAGCTAGAAGAATTTCATGTATATGATAGAAATCTTTAGTTTATTATAGTTAATTATGCTTGAGAATTTTATACATGAGTACTTATTTCCACCCAACAGTTTCCCCTTCACCTCTTCCTGAGTGTTCCCTAGTCACTTTCAACTTCATGACTTCTTTAAGTATTATTGTTACATATACATGGATACTCACACACGTGTGTTTATATAAATGCAACCTGCTGTTTCTGTTTAATGTTGCTCATATGACATGTGTTTAGGACTGATCACCAGGGATTTCACAATGTGTCAGAGCTCATCCCTAGAGAAGACTGATTTTCTTTCTTCTTAAGCAGCCCATAATTGCCTGTAGCTCTTCATCTTGGAGGTAAATTCTTTTAAGACATGTGCTTTATTACTCAAACCTAATTTTAATGAATTAATTACTTACTTTATAAAGCACAAAAGATTTTTACATTTGAGCTTGGGAAATTGTTTTGTTTTTGTTTTATGTTTGCCTTGTTTTTTTTTTCTCCTTTAATGAGAATAAAGATTTCAATTGTTTAAAGGTCTTACAACTAACTGATAGTCCTTACCAATTGTGTAACAACCTTTTTTCCCCCTCTCTCGTCTTTTTTCATTGTTTTGTCATGCTCATCAAATCTCCCTTTAGTGTTACTGGTCTTTATTTTTCTTTTTCCCTTCCTTTTGTGACTAGAGAGGCAGTTAACAAAGGAACAAATTTTCTTTCACTTTTTCAGATATTCATCTTTTCTTGTCAGCAGTACTTTTGTTGCCCTTAGTTAACAGAGGCCACATTGAACAAAATTAATTATTGAAGACTTCAGATATTAAAGAGTCTGATAGAATCAGGTTCCTTACGTGACATAGTTAGCACTTTCATGATTAGAAAAGGGAAAGTCATAATTAATCCTGGAATTTGAGGGACTAAGCAAACTGTCCATATTGGCCAGTAACGTTGGCATCATTTAGACACAGCATACATTTGGGCTGTCCTTTATGATGCATTAGTCCAGCTTCTGTTGCTATAATAGAATATCTGAGACTGTGCAGTTCCTAAACAATAACATTGATGCCCAATGTTTGGACACTTGTCTTTAATCCCAGTACTAGGAAAATAGAGACGAATAGATCTCTGTGAATTCGAGGCCAGCCTGGTGTACATGTGAGTGAGTTTCAGGACAGCCAGGACTATGTAGACAGAACCTGTCTGAAAAAAGAAAAACAAACAAACAAAAAGAATAACATTTGATTTGAACTTATGGTTCTGAAGGCTTAGAGGTCCAAAAGCATAGAGCTGGCATCTGGTCAGCTTCTGGCAGTGGCCTCATGCTGCATCAGCTCTTGTAGAAAGTGCGAGGGCAAGTATAGAACAGTCACCAGCAGTCGCCTTGCTCATTCTTAGGACATTTAATACAGCTCCACAGTAACTGCCTCCACAAGACCTGTACAAAGCCTTCTCAGAACCCTACTCTTCTTCTAAAGGGCCTGTTTCCCAGTATGCTTCAATGACAAGCAAATTTCTACATGAATTTTATTGGGATATGACTGCCTTAGTCACTAGTCTACTGCAGTGAAGAGATATCGTGACCAAGGCAAATCTTAATTGTTTTTAATTGGGAGCTGGCTTACAGTTTGAGAGGTTTAATCCGTTACCATTATGGCAGGGAACATGGAAACATGAAGGAACTGCATAATGATCTATAGCCAGAAAGAGAGATTCTGGATTTACCATGGGATTTTGAAACCTTAAAGCCTACCCTTAAGTGGCATACTTCCTCCAACAATGCCATACCTCCTAATACTGGTGGCATAGCATTCAAATAGATGAGTCTATGTGGGGGGGGGGCATTCTTACTCAAACTACCACATTCCCATAGGCTTGTGGCCATATGATAATACATTTAGTCCAACTTCAAAAAGTTCTCAGAGTTTTTCAGTTTCATCACTGTTTAAAGTCAGAAGTTCAAAGTCTTTTCTGAGACTCATGGCAGTCTCTTAACTATAATCTCCTATAAAATCAAAATCAAAAAGAGTGGACCCCATACTTTCAACATAGAATGACACAGAATGTACATTACCATTCCAAAAGGGAGGAAAGGGGGCATAGTGAAGAAATATTGAACCAAAGTAGGACAAACTCTCAAACTCTGCATCTCTCTTTCTGATATCAAACACTTTTCAGATCTCCAGCTCCTTTCATCATTGTTGACTGTAGCACACTTCTCTCTCTTGGGGCTGATTGCACTCTGTTAGCAGCTCTCTTTGGCAGGTAACCCACAACTCTGGCATCTCTAATATCTTGGGATCTCCAACACAGCCTAGGCTTCAGAGCTTCATGCAGTGGTCTCTCTAAGCCTCCATGCAGGGACATCCCTTACATAGGCTTGACCACAGCAGCTTTCCTTAGCCTGAAGGAGATTCTACAACCCCTTCTTGTATTCTTGATGACTCTAATGCCAGGACCTTGTGGCCTAAGCTGCCAAGTTCTGTGGCTTGCTGGGGCTGGAATTTGACTCCCTAATTCAATTACTGTTGTATCAACTTTCTGTTTTTGTTGATTTCCTTCACCAACTATGCTTTTCTTTTAATTCCTTTTTACAAGTTGGAAGCTTAGCTAGATGGGATCTTGCCCTGAGGTCACTAGTCCCTTCATTCAGTTTAAACTGTTTATCTCCTTGAGCAGTAGACTTGGCTCCAACATTATATTTCTGGATGCACCTTTTCGCCTCAAACTGTACATTGTGTTTTTTTCCTTACTCAGCTTTCTCTTTTTCATTAGAGATCTGCTTAAGAGTGACAACCAATAACCAAGCAACACAGTCAGTACTAGGCTATCTTGAAATCTTCTCTGCCAACACCAATAATCCAAAAGTCTTCAGTTTAACTTCAGGCAGATTTTTAGGACAGGGGCAAAAAAACAACTACATTCTTCACCAAAATATCACAAGAATGTACTCTAGGACACTTACTATTATTCTTCCCCTCTGAGATCTCTTGGGCTGCATCTCCACAGTTCAAATCTCCCTCAGTACTGTCTTCCATGTTCCTACTAGGGTGGCCCATTAAGCCCCACTTAAAGTGTCCAACTGCTTTTCTAGTCCAAAGTCCCAAAGTCTTCCATATTCCTCCAACAAACAGCTTTGACAGGTCTCTCATAGCAATGCCCTGATCGTTGGTACCAACTTCTGTCTTACTCAGTGCTCTACTGCTGTGAAGAAACACCATGACCAAGGCAGCTCTTATAAAAACATTTTAGTTGAGGGTCTGCTTACAGTTTCAGAGGTTTATTAGTCCATCATCATGGTGGGAGCATGTCAGCATTTATGGTGCTGGAGCAGCTGAGAGATACATCCTGATCATAATATCTTTTCCTTAAATTTGTTCTTTAAGTAATTAGTATCCCCAGTTTTATACGTTTGTGTTAGAAATTAAATGAATTCAGTGTATTTTGCTTGTTTGTGATGGGGCATCACTATATAGCCTAGGTTGGCCTCAAACCTGTGCAGCCCCCCAAGTACTGAGATTGCAGATGTGAGCCCCCCTGCCCATATGAGTTCAGTTTCTTACAGCTATAGCAGTCTTAGAAATTAAAGAGTATAATATAGTAGATCATATATGATTTAAATTTTTATTCTAAGAAAGGAAATAGTTTTACAAGGGTAAGTCCCTTTATTTTTCTTATACTTCAGTTATTGCACAAACTCACAGAGATCCACTTGCCTCTGCCTCCTGTGTGCTCAGATTAAAGTCAGTGCTACCACACCCTGTTCTTTTTTGTTGTTGTTGTTGTTGTTGTTGTTGTTGTTTTGTTTTCCAAGACAGGGTTTCTCTTTGTAGCTTTGCGCCTTTCCTGGAACTCACTTTGTAGACCAGGCTGGCCTTGAACTCACAGAGATCCACCTGCCCCTGCCTCCCGAGTGCTGGGATTAAAGGCATGCGCCACCAATGCCCAGCAACACACCCTGTTCTTTATAATCCACTTTGAATTATTTTGTGCAGGGTGGGAGGTAAGGTTTTAACTACATATCCAGTTTTGTCATCACCCTTTGTTGAATAGGCTCTCTTTTTTACAGTATGTTTTTGAAACCTTTGCCAAATATTAGGTTCCCATGGATGTGTGGATTTATTTCTAGATTCTCTGTATTGTTCCATTTATCCACATGGCTGCTTTTATCACTATCACTCCATAATATAGTATGAAATGTTCTTTCTGCTTAGGATTGCTTTGGCTGTTTATGGTCTTTTTTATTTCTACGTGGATTCTTTAGTTACTTTTGTAATTTTATGAGCAATGCCATTGAAATTTTGATGGAAATTTCATGGAATCTGTAGATGACTTTTGGTAATACACTATTTTCACAAAATTAATTGTGCTAATCCAGGGGCATGGAAGATCTGTCTATTGCCTATTATTGTCTTCAATTTCTTTTTTCTGGGTCATAAATTTTTCATTGTATAGATTTTTCTCTTGGTTAGGTTTAATCCTGGGTACTTTTTTGGAATTATTATGAATGGTATTTTTCTTCTATATCTCTTTCTCAGGAAGTACTTGTTGGTATATAAGAAAGTTATTGGTGTTTTTGGTATGCTGACTTTGTATCCTGTAGCTTTACTGAAAGTGTTTATCAATATAAGTTTTTTGATGGACTCCATATGGTCTTTTGAGTATAGAATTATCTCATCTGTGAATATGGGGAAATTTAACTTCTTTGTTTTCTATATTTTATCCTCTTTATGTCTTTCTAATGTCTAAGGGCTCTAGCTAAGACTTTGAGTACTATTTTAAATGACTGGAGAGACTGGGCACCTTTATATTATTCTAAATTTTAAAGAAAATGTTCTGACTCCTCCCCATTTATAATAGTAGTCTATGAATTTGTTGTACATATCTGTTATTATTTGGAGACATATACCATCTCTTTCTAATTTATTTGTATATGTGGGGGTAAGTATATTTTCATGTGGGTGCATGCATGTGTGTATACATGTAAATCCGGAGGTCAGATTTGGGTATTGCTCTTACGAAGCCTCCGACCTTGTTTTTAGAGACAGGATCTCTCATTTTCCTGGAGCTAGCCATGTAGGCTAGGCTGGCTGGGTCAAAAAGTCCCAGAAATCTACCCACCTCCACCTCCAAAGCTCTAGGATTATAAGAGTGTGCTACCACATCAGGCTTTTGTATAGGGATTCTGGGTATTGAACTCAGGTCCTTATGCTTATGGATCAAATACTTGACTAGCATGAGTTATCTCCTCAGCCCATATTGCATTCCAGATTTAAAGGATTTCTCTCATTTTGAATTTTTCTTTATCTATAAAGATGATCATATCATTTCTCTCCACCAGTTTATTTGTATGGTATATTACATTTATTGATTTCCATAAGTTTACTCTCTGAGACGAAAACAGTGTCATGATGTATGATCTTAACGTGCACTTGAAGCCATTTAGCAAATGTTGTACTGATAATTTTTGAGTGGACACCAGGGAAATTGTTTTGTAGTTTTTTTAATTAAAATATTATAATTATGTTATTTCTGCCTTCTCATTATGTGCCTCCTGCTCTCTCTCAAATTCAGGGTCTTTTTATTTGTTATAGTTACATACATGTATAAACGCCAAAGTATATGAATACAACCTTCTAAGTCCATGTAGTGTTGTTCATATGTATATGATTTCAGGGATGACCACTTGGTATTCAATAACCTTCTCATCTTTGGGATGACTAATTGTCCCTCTCTCAGCAGCCCTTGGTTGTCTGTAGTTCTTTGTCTAGGGGTAGGGCCCCATGAGATTTCTCCCTACCATGATATCATGTTTCTTGGTGGTGTCATTGTTCAGGTCTTTTTAGGCAGTGGTATTGTTGCAGTATCTCTAGGAGACACACTGTCACAGCAGATTCTGTGGTCCTCTGGCTCTTAAAATCTTTCTGCTCCCTCTTCTGCATGTTCCCTAGCCTTAGGTACAGAAGTTGAATTGTAGATTTATCAACTGGAGCTCTGTACCCATGTTCTCTGCTTATGACCAATTGTGGTTTTCTGTAATAATGACCTCCATCTGCTACAAAGCGGAGCTTCTTTGAGGGGTTATAATTACACTTATATGTGTGTATAAGGATAAGTGTATAGAATGTAGTTAGGAATTTTTTTAGCAAAGTGGTTGTAATAATTTCTCCTCCCAGGATCTATGACCTCACTAGCCCTGAAGATATGGGTAGATTTTCAGTACCAGGCATGTTTTCTCTCTTATTGAGTGGCATTTAAGTCCAATTAGACAGCAGTTAGTTAATGCCAAGATAAGAGTGGTACTATTACATCCTTAGGGATATCTTGCCCTGCTGGTCATTATTGTGTTTCTTAGACAACACAGCTGAGTAAAACTATTGGTTGCTTCCCCTTTTTTGGTAGCTTGCATAGCATCCTCTGGTACTATGAGAGCTAATACTCAGGGAGGAGGCTTGTAGGTCTGGTCCACTAAATTGTCTGTATGAAGTGCATGTTGTCTTCAGCCATAGGGACTTACCTTAAACCTCTGGAAGGCAACCAAGGGAACCAGTAATAGCTTATATTAGGAGTCTCTTAGACTCCCTTGACAATCAACTCAAAGGGGTGTTTCTCAGCCGGGCATAGTGGTGCACACCTTTAGTCGCAGCACTGGGGAGACAGAGGCAGGTGGATCTATGTGAGTTCAAGACCTTGAAAACCCCTCTAAAAAGTGGAGTGTTTCTCATGCTTGGTACTGGAGTTTTTTGTTAGATGGTCTGTAACTTGAGGGGAGGTGGCATTATCAACTGAAGTGGAATGACCTCACTTGAAATATACAAACACATGCACACATGTGCATGGACATACACACATACTATATGTAATTTTACTTAAATAAAAACAATATGATTCCTTATGGCTCTTTGATATATCCTTACTATTTTCCCTCCTCCCTCCCTCTCCTGTATTGATTTCCTTCCCACCAGCCTGTCTAAACCCCCCTATTTTCCCAGCTTCCCCCTTAATATCACATGTATCCTTCTATTTCCCTCTCTAGCACTGCTTCTCCCAACCCACTCCATAGTCTCTTCTTCTCTCCATGGCTTCTAGATTACTCCAGATTATATCCTCATAATATGAAAACTTGGAGCCAGGAACTACAGATGAGAGAGATCTTGTGTTATTTGTGTTTCTGGGTTAGGGTTACCTCACTCAATATAATATTTTTTAGTTCCCTCCATTTACCTGCAAATTTCATGATTTCAGAGTTTTTTTTCAGTTGAATAGCATTCCATTGTGTATATATACCACATTATCATTATACATTTATCAGTTGTCAGATGTCTAGGTTGTTTCCATTACCTAGCTATTGTGAACAGAGTGGCAATGAACATGGCTGAGCAAATGGAGTAGGATGTTGAGTCCTTTGGACATAAGCCAAGGAGTGGATATAGCTTGGTCATGTGTAGTAGGTTTAGTTTTAGCTTTTTGAGAGGTCTCCATACTGATTTCCAGGTGGGCTGCAGCAGTTACAGCAGTGAGTTAAGGTTTCCCTTTCCCCACATCCTTGCAGGTTTTTGTCAGTTGTTTTGTTATCTTAGCCATTCTCACTCGGTATGGTAAACTCTCAAGGTGTTTTGATTTGCGTTTCCCCAAGGATGACGATCATGTTTTGAGATAGTTTTAGTCATTTTTATTTCTTTTAAAGATAACTCTGTTCAGAGCCTTAGCTCAGATTTGAATGGTTCAATTGTTTTCTTGACTATGGTGGATGATCTTTAGATATGTGCCTGTTTTGCAAGACTCTTATTGGGGATTTTTTGAATCTATGTTCATCAAAGATGATCTGTAGTGTTTACTTATTTTTATATCTGTACCTTGTTTGGGTATTTGATTAATACTGATTCTATAGAAGGTGTTTGAAAATGTTCCTTCTCTTTGTATATTTTTGAATAATTTATGGAAGTTTGGTTGTAGATCTTCTGGAAGTCTATTAGAAATTCTGTGAATCCACAAGGGCTGGGGTGTTTTTAGACAGAAGACTTCTTAATTACCATTTCAATTTCCTTATTTGTTATTTGTTTAGGTTGTTGATGTCTTCTTGGTTTGTTTAATTTTTGTGGTTTGGATGAATCTAGAATTTCATCTATTTCTTTTAGATTTTCCAACTTAACAGAGTACAGGTTACTAAACTATTCCCTTAGAATTTCTTTGGTGTCTGTTGTAATGTTTCCCGGTTCATTTCTGTTTCTGTTAATTTGGGTAATCTCTTTTTGTTGTTGTTTTTGCTTTGTTTTGGTTTTGGTTAGTTGGGCCAAAAGACTGTTGATCTTGTTTATCTTCTTAAAGAATCATCTCAGATTCATTGTTTCTTTGTTTCTATTTTATTAATTGTGGCTCTGGGGTTTATTATTTCTTTCAATCTTGAGTTGCATCATTCATTGATTTTGTTTGTTTGTTTGTGCTCTCTCTGGTTTGGAGCTTAGGTGGTTTTCACTTGTAGTGCTGCTTTTTAATGTGTTAGATTTCCATTTTTGTTTTGTTCCAGGAATTAAAATTTTTTCTTGGTTTCTTTTTTGACCCATTCATCATTCAGTAATGACTTGTTTAATTTCTGCAGGTCTGTGGGTTTGCTAAAGATTTGTTTGCTGTTGGAGTTAAGTTTCTTACATTATGGTCAGGTCATGATACTGTGCTTACTCCTCCCTTCAGTGTGAAGTATTGCTTCCAGTATTCTCTGTACGGTTGCCTTGGTGGACAGGAATGGCGATAGCCTGTTTGTATCATGGAAAGTTTTTCTTTCTCCTTAAAGGTAGTTTTCCTGGATATGGTAGTCCTTTAGCATTTCACCAGACTCCATTGAGAAGTCAGCTGTTATCTTAAGGGTTTTCCTTTAGATGTGCTATGAGGCTTTTCTCCTGCAGCTTTCAGTACTCTTTCTTTGTTCTGTGTGTTTAGTAATTGTTCAGCTATGACATGCCATGGGCAATTTCTTTTCTGATCTTGTCTGTTTTGTGTTCTACATGCTTCTTTTATCTATATGCATATGTTTTTCCTTAGTTTGGGGGAAATTTTCTTCCATGATCTTGCTGAAGATCTATGTCATTGACCTGGTTCTGCTCTCTTCTGTGCCTGTCATTTGAAGATTTGATGTTTACATGATGTCTCACATTTTGGGCCTGTTCCTTCCACCTATTGACTTTTTTTTATAGTTTTGTATATGTGATCTAATTTTTTCTGATTTAAATCTCGATATTATATTTTCTACTTGATCCTTTCTACTTGTGAGACTCCCCTGAAATTTTTTTTTCCTTTTTCTGAAACAGGGTTTCTCTGTGTAGCTTTGTGCCTTTCCTGGATCTTGCTCTGTAGACCAGGCTGGCCTCGAACTCACAGAGATCCACCTGGCTCTGCCTCCTGAGTGCTGGGATTAAAGGTGTGTGCCACCACCGCCCGGCCTCCCTTGAGTTTTTCAGTTCATTTCATCAACTTGAGTTCTCTTTTATATTTCTCTTTATTAAATTGAGTTTTCAAAACAGGATGGGAGGAGAGTACATACAAAGCACAAGTTCTGTGGTACTCAAGTAATTATGGATCTTGATTGTGGTGGTGCTTATATGAAACTAGACATGAGATGAAATGCATAGAAACACATTCATAATACTCACATATGCCTGAATTCAGGTTACATATGTTGAAAACTGTAGCACGAATCTTAAAAGGTCTTATTAATAAAAACAAACCTGGAGCCAGGTATTGGGGTGAATGCTGGAAGATCAGAGAAGCAGAACAAGCCACAGCCGCTTCACCTTGCCAGTTAGTTCTTCAGCTGATCCTGTTTCCTCAGACTGGAAACCTCTGAGTCCTTATAGGAATGAATCTCAGCTGAACTGCTGCTAAAAGCCTAAAAGCTTAACCAGGTCTAGTTCCTGGTTTTCATGCCTTCTATACCTTTCTGTGTTCTGCCATCACTTCCTTGGATTAAGGGCGTGACTCACTATGCCTGGCTGTTTGCAGTGTGGCTTTGAACTCACAGAGATCCAGATGGATCTCTGCCTTCGGAATTCTAGGAGGAATTCTAGGATTAAAGGTGTGTGTGCCACCATTTTCTGGCCTCTGTATCTAGTGGCTGTTCTGTTCTCTGACCCCCAGATAAGTTTATTAGGGTGCACAATATTTTGGAGAATACAATGTCACCACAGAAAATAGATTGAGTTATGTATTTTCTTTGGCAGTAACACACCAATGTGAACTACCTGCTTTTTTTTTTTTTTTTTTTTTTTTTTTTGGTTTTTCAAGACAGGGTTTCTTGTGTAGCTTTGGAGCCTGTCCTGGATTAGCTCTGTAGACCAGGCTGGCCTCGAACTCACAGAGATCCACCTGCCTCTGCCTCCTGAGTGCTGGGATTACAGGCGTGCACCACCACCGCCCAACTACTTGCTTTTAATACAGAACTGGAGGTATATTAGGTATCATAAGAATTCCTGTTTAAAGGGTAGATAGATGTTGGTCCCTGTTGACTCTCTTCATGTGATGATAAAACTATTTTAAATAAAAGTTTTCAATGAATAACTCTCATTTATCTGGATGGGTTAAGTCTAGTTGTGCTGAAGGTGAAATAATATGGAAAGCCATTTGCCACACCTCATCCCCACTATATCACAAGGCTAGAAAACCCACACAAAACGAAAGAACTACATGGAAGATGAGCCCTCCTACTTTATTAGTATCGTTCCATACTGTTTATTTGTTTGTTTGTTTATTTATTTATTTATTTATGATTTTTTTCGAGACAGGGTTTCTTTGTGTAGCTTTGTGCCTTTCCTGGATCTCACTCTGTAGACCAGGCTGGCCTCGAACTCATAGAGATGTGCCTGGCTCTGCCTCCCGAGTGCTGGGATTACAGGCATGCGCCACCACCACCCAGCTTGTTCTGGACTTTTAAAGTATGTGTATTTCTTTGCTTTTTGAAAGTGCCTTTTAATGAGAAAATTGACAGTATTCAGTTATATTTAGTGTTGGTGCTTGTTCTTAGCACTGTGCTATTTATCCTTTTTTCTGCTATATACACCAGAGGACCAATGACATTAACATGTTCTACATACTTACAGAAATACTCCCCAAATTGACCAAACCCAAAACCATTTTCAAGAAAGTAAAATAGTACAACATTAAGTTGTGGCAAAGGTATAATAAGCTATGAATCAGGAGAATCATATGGTTGTTTTAACTATCACTTTTCTTTCTACTGAAGAAAATGTATTGGAATGCAGATGAGGAAATTTGACCTCATTATATGGAAAAATCCAGAATCAGCTCAAATTTATTTAAATTACTGAAGTTATAATTTACAAGTGTGAATGAATTCAGTAGTACATTTGAAAACATTCATTTTAAGGTACAAAATAAATAAATAAATAAATAAAATATATGAGTCCTGCCTTATAAGTTGCTGATATAGCTGTGCCATACTGGAAATCTTTCTGACTTCAAACACCAGGCTTCAATTTTAATCTCCTCTCTGCTGCTTACCATTCATGTCATTAAACCTTGTGGTACCTGCCTTTCCTCAAACATTGACTATATCATGCACATGCACAAAATTAATAAGTGTATCATGAGGGTGATAATATTGAGTTATAAACTATTAGAATGGGTGTTAGAAAAATGTGGTCAAATTGCTGCAAGTTTCTTAGAAAGTATTAGGAATGATAAGAGAATCAGATTGAGCTTTAGAAAGTGAAAATATAGTGAGGAAGAGTGAATAGTTAGAAACCTTAAAATTTTAAGCACGGCCCCGTACCATAGTTCTACATCCTTAAAAGCATATGCCACCAGCTGTTTATATTTTAATGTTATTGTTTAATGTTAGCACAGTTAATTGAAATCTTGATTGGTAAGATTTCCAGAGCTTAGAAATAGTTCATTCTTATGTTTAACAAGAGGGTATCACGGCAGTGGGACAGGTGCTATCTTTTCAGTGTATTTCATAGTCCTGGTTCATTGTTAGCATTTGGTTTAAGTCTGTAATGCCATCCTTTCAACAGTGCTTTGGTAGTCTGTGAATTCACTGAACCTAAGTGCTGCTTTCTCTATTAGAACTGTATGTTCTTAAAGAGATATTGGACAAATGAAAGCATTTGATGTTTGAAAGGTTCTGTTTTGTATGATATTAGAACAAAGACTCATGTGGGCTAAATGGATCTATCAGTGCTATTTTTTTCTCAATAGTAAATCAATCACAGATACTTGTCACTTTTCAGCTTTTATGATCCTTTTCGCTATATAATTTCAATTTTACATTGATGAAAAAATAACTTCAAAATATTTATCACCTCTCTACAAAACATTATAGTCTATAGGAGTATGATAAGAAAGAATAATATGACCCTCAAGGGTAGTATAATAGGAAAAAAAAATTATATATATATATATATATATATATATATATATATATATATATACACACACAGATAACTATAATGCAAAACAATTTGCTGCTAAATGCCACGAGCTCTGTAGGATTTCAGATTATAGAAAGCAGTTTTTAGCAGCTGATCAAGAATGGTTTTGTAGATGCAGGAGTATTTGACTAATTCACATAATTTGTAAATTAATATTAACATGGCACTGTAGTGTAAGAATCCTAAAATAGCAGAGCTTCCAGTGCCAAAGATTTTTATCTTTGTAAATTTGCAAAAATCATTTCAATTCTAGTAAATGTATTTCAGTAAACATTACCACAAATAATAATTTAAGGAAAATATTTGTACTTTTATAATAAATGTTTTATGTATGGTGGGTAATTGATGTTTTTATATTTTTAGGCTATGAATATTGTGGTTCCTTTCATGTTTAAATATGCTGTAGACAGCCTCAACCAGATGTCGGGAAACATGCTGAACCTGAGTGATGCACCAAATACAGTTGCAACCATGGCAACAGCAGTTCTGATTGGCTGTATGTGTGATTCTTTAATCTGTCTACAGGTGTTGACTTTCTTCAAGAAGGTTTCATCATATTTGAGCAGATGACCTTTGCATCACAAATACAACTTAGCATTTTGGATTTTTATTATTTTATGTGAGATTTATTTTGATCTGCTTTTGAAAATTCTTTGTATGATATGCTTTGTAAAACTTCTGATACAGTAGCATTTTCTGTGTTTGAAAAAAATATAAAATAAGACATTAAATGCATTACCACCATCTTCACTAGGTTTTTTTTATATAAAATATCTTTCTAGAAAGGCCAGTTATTTTCTTACTGTTAATATTAAACGGAAGTGGCTAATTAATGATATATGAACATTAGTGCTTTGTTAAAATATATTCAGTGACCATGACACACAGATACAATTTGAAAATAATAAAATGTTCTTTCAAATGAACTGGGACCCCATACATTTGAAAGGACACTGTAAGACTTCAGAGACAGAAGCAGGAGCTTGCTAAAAGCACTTGACTCTTCAGGATCTAAACCTTTTGTATTTGTTATTTGAGAGAATTGAATTAGATATTGTACACTTATCCACAATGAGGCCATCTGGTCTATTCTACATTGAAAGCATTTTAATTGGAAAAATCTTTCGGCATCTGAAATCTAGGGTCAGATACTACTGAAAGGGATTGATGATGGTGAAAAAGTTAGTACTCACTTCTTCTAGTGTCTAAAGATTTCCTGCAGCCTTGCCACTTGACACTGCTGTGATTCTAATGTTTGTACCCCCCCCCCCCAACTTTTTTCTTTTGTTATGTTAGATGGTGTATCAAGAGCCGGAGCTGCCTTTTTCAATGAAGTTCGAAATGCAGTATTTGGCAAAGTAGCTCAAAATTCAATCCGAAGAATAGCCAAAAATGTATTTCTCCATCTTCACAACTTGGATCTGGGTTTCCATTTGAGCAGACAGACAGGAGCTTTATCCAAGGCTATTGACAGAGGGACAAGGGGTATTAGTTTTGTCCTCAGTGCTTTAGTGTTTAATCTTCTCCCTATCGTGTTTGAGATGATGCTTGTCAGTAGTGTTCTGGTAAGTAATGCATTCTTTTCATAGTAAGCTTTTATCTTGCAATCTTATTAATAGCAAATTAGTAGTGGAAGCTGTTCTGTTTTTGCATACCATGATGTCAGAAAGATCTTCCATTTGTTTCATTATTTTGCCACAAATGTCAAAGGTCTGTCCAAATTCAGATTCAGAATTTAGACACCTAGATCATTGATTAGTGCTTGTAATATTTTTTTTCCTCAAGAATTTTGTATGTCACACCTTGGATTGATGTTCTCAGGCTATTTAGATTTCTGTTTATCAATCCTAGCATGTTAAAACATTGTAATCTTTAAAATCAATTTCTCTTTACGTTTACACTGTTTCAGTGTTAGAATTTGATGCTATAATTGTGGCAGGTGCAATCTGACTTTCTTTCCTTGTTACCCTGAATAGATTATCTAAAATATTTGATTTTTAACCATTATTGATTGATGCATTTTTATAAATATTCTTTGACTGAAATTTGCTATTGTGATGCTCTAATGTGACAAGAACAGCAACCATTTCCTTCTTAAAATTTTGTCTAATTATATTGTTTTTAAAACAATGATTTTAAGAAAAGGGATTTTTTATTAATCTGAAGTGCATAGTATCTTAAATAATACAAAGAAAATAATATTCTCGATAAGCTTTCCATTTTGCTGAGTGTCAGACTAAAATTTAGACTATAAGTTACAATTTTGATTCAAAATGTAATTAAGCAGGGTTCATAATCATCTTTTACTAATTATACATTTTTAAAAAATGCTATTTTATTCAATTTTGTTTTACATGATAATGTTGCCAGATTTTTTTTTTACATACATGATCAACCTCTCACTTTTTCTATTTATTGGCTAAAGGTGAAAGTCAAAGACAATTCAATCACTTCTCATTTCTTCTTCTCTTGACTTCTTTTTCCAGTATTACAAATGTGGTGCCCAGTTTGCATTGGTAACTCTAGGAACACTTGGTGCATATACAGCATTCACAATTGCAGTTACACGGTGGAGGTATGGTATTTCCCAGAGGCCAGTCAAGGCTGCAGAAATTAGTTATGGTATAGCATATGTTTCATGCTGTATAAATCCTTGTCTTACAGAACTAGATTTAGAATTGAAATGAACAAAGCGGATAATGATGCAGGTAATGCTGCTATTGACTCACTGCTGAATTATGAAACTGTGAAGGTAATCTGTTTAAGTATCTTTTCATCCTCCTTTTACACTAAGATTTATTCTGTCATTTAATTTAATAGTTGTTGTAAGAATATCAGATTAGGATAGGATCTCTAGGTGTGATGAAATAATACTCTTTCATTTTCTTTTGTTTAGAAATGGTCTCTATCTTTTCTCTTCAGTTTTTATTCCGAAAAATCAGAATTTTACTGTCTGAGTTAGTTTATAAATGATCGTACATATGATTAGCATCTTGATTACAAATGAATATTAGCTAATTCAGTTGACATGCAAGTTCTTGATCCTCTTTTTATCCTTCAGTTTAGCTTAGTGCTTTTCCTTAATTCTTTCATTCATTTTTACATTCACTCACTTAATAATTGCTGAATTCCTCTCATATGCAAAACACTGTACTAAGTCCTATGCTATGATGGGAGAAGTTGGTAAAAGAGATTACAATGTCCTCCTTTACTCTCATAGTTTTATAATTTGCTAGAAAAGTTAAGTATTCAGATGACTAGTCAAAAAGACTTGATATGGTAAGGATAGTGGGAACTATGAATTTGAGGCATCAGGTTAAGGTTTTGTGAAGGAAGTGTCACTAGTAGAAGGCATGTGTAAATAAGCTCTAGGTTCCAATTCATCGACTAGTTAGTAAATGTTCATTGGATGAAATTTGAATATTATCCATTATTGAAAACCTTCAGGAATACCATAATATATTGAAAGTCGATATAGATGTGTGTGTGTGTGTGTGTGTGTGTATGTGTATTCCTGGTTTGATTTTTGACAATTTCATACATGTATTTAATATATTGTGGTTATATTCTCCCCCCATTATCCTTTCTTGTCCCCTTCCCATTATCCCTTCTTACCCCTTTCTACTCCTGCTGACCAATTTTTTTCTTCAGAATTGAATTTTATGATAATATCTTCAATACCAAAGTGTATTCATATATGAAGTATAGTGAAACTTATACCAATTGCATAAAAGAGTGTATATTCTAATTTGTCCATAGTTACTATTTTTATATATTTATAGTATTTCAATAATGAAAAATATGAAGCGCAGAGATACGATGGATTTTTGAAGACATATGAGACAGCTTCATTGAAAAGTACCTCTACTCTGGCTATGCTGAACTTTGGCCAAAGTGCTATTTTCAGTGTCGGATTAACAGCTATAATGGTACTTGCCAGTCATGGAATTGTGGCAGGTAATGGATCTATGGTTAATACATTTAGAGACTATTATAAATGGGTTAATTGAAGGAATAAATGTTTTGTATTAGTTGTAAAGTGTGCTCACTAAAGCACTTAGACATTTTCAGAGTGTTTTTCTTTTCCTATTGGAATGTATTTTCTCGATTGATAATTCTTTTATTTCCTTTTGGTTAACACTGACTTACTCATTGAATGAAAGTACTGTTTACTCATATAACCCGATTTTTTAGGTGAAATTTTTTTGATTACCCATGTAAAGTTTTTACTTTTGTGATACCTTTTTAAAAGTAATGTTTTCATTAATTTGAGTAAACAACCTTTTTACTATCTAGTATTTTTAATTTTTCTTATAGACCTGGAAAACAATGCCATTAATTTGCTGTTTAGTTCAAATGTATTATTTTATAATTCAGTAGCCTTTTAGTAGGTTTTTTTCATTTACAAGTAATATCTGTGCCTGGTCTTCATTCATTCAGTTGGACATTAATGTGAGATGTATCATCTTTCTTGGTTATTATAACCATTCACTCCAATTTTTAATATATGTGCTTTTATAAATTTTCTTTTTTATACTGTATAAGAAGTCTTTGCTTATGCCCTAGAGGAAAAAAGGAAATATTCTTAACCTTCACTTCTATCATTACTTAAATCATTCTTTTTTGTGTTTTACACATAGTATGTTAGGTGTGCCTTTCCCTTTCCATGCAATATACACAAGGTTCCTACATTACCTAATTCATCCATTCATATGCTGTATAACTTGTGTCAGCTTAAATGTTGCTGATTATGTACATTTAGAACTATGTGTCAGAAATTGGCTATAAAACTCTATCTTAAGCTGGAAAGCTTATACGTTTTCTTTCTTTTCCCAACTGCATAATAAGGTGCCCTTACAGTTGGAGATCTAGTAATGGTGAATGGACTGCTTTTTCAACTTTCATTACCCCTTAACTTCCTGGGAACTGTATATAGAGAGACAAGACAAGCACTCATAGATATGAACACCTTGTTTACTCTGCTCAAGGTAGACACACGGATTAAAGTAAGTATAGTGTATAGTAGCCTTTTCTTTTCTTTTTGTGTGTATGTGTGTTTTCGAGACAGGGTTTCTCTGTGTAGCTTTGCGCCTTTCCTGGAACTCACTTGGTAGACCAGGCTGGCCTCGAACTCACAGAGATCCGCCTGCTGCTGCCTCCCAAGTGCTGGGATTACAGGCATGTGCCACCACCGCCCGGCAGTAGCCTTTTCAAAAGAACATGGAACACTGTCTTACTAATAGTGGGTTGTGCGAGGACAGTGGTTCTCAACCTGTGGGTCATGACCTCCCACAGTGGGTCGCATATCAGATATCCTTCATATCAGATATTTATATTAAAGTTCATAACAACAGCAAGATTATAGTTATGAAGTAGTAACAAAAAATAATTTATGGTTGTGCTCACCACAGCATGAGGAATTGTAATAAAGGGTCGCAGCATTAGGAAGGTTGAGAAGCATTGAGCTAGGAGAATATTCTTATATCACTAGTTTAGACAGTTTCCTCACTGTCATCTCTTCCCCAACTCCTCACCAAGAAAATCTTCCCTGGGTGGTCACAGCGCACACCTTTAATCTCAGCACTCCAGCACTGGGCAGGCAGAGGCAGGCAGATTTCTGTGAGTTCCAGACTAGTCTGGTCTACAGAGCAAGTTCCAGGATAGTCAGAGCTCTTGCTACACAGAGAAGCCCTGTCTTGAAAAACCAAAAATATAAAGACAGAAAGTCTTTCCAGCAACCAAAATATATAGGAATTTCTCACCTGCTCATTTTTATGCAGTGAGTAATGAAAAACCATACTTGGAAATGGCCTTGTTTCATTTGCATAAACCTCCTTTCCCATATTTTTCCTTGTCTCTCTGTTATTTAAAAGCATTGTCTAAAGAGCTTACTGTAAGTATTATGTTAAGTTGTTTTTCTTTTACCTTCCCTTCTAGGACAAAGTGATGGCATCTCCCCTTCAAATAACACCACAGACAGCCACAGTGGCCTTTGATAATGTGCATTTTGAATACATTGAAGGGCAGAAAGTCCTTAGTGGAGTATCTTTCGAAGTCCCAGCAGGAAAGAAAGTGGCCATTGTAGGAGGTAGTGGATCAGGGTAGGTAATTTAGTTATTTATAAAATTATACATTATCGACTGATAATTCTGGATGTGAATTTTTTATCATAGTGAAATAATTACTATACTTAAATGATACATCTCATATACTAATGATGGCAGATGCTGATTAACCTTTCCTCATCTCCAATTTCAGAAAAAGCACAATAGTGAGGCTGCTGTTTCGCTTCTATGAGCCTCAAAAGGGTAGCATTTACCTTGCTGGTCAAAATATACAAGATGTGAGCCTGGAAAGTCTTCGGAGGGCAGTGGGAGTAGTACCTCAGGTATTTTTTAAAAAAATGTAATTGTTAGAGGGTTGGTGGATATATTACTATAATAATTTGAATCAACATGTACTAATGAAGTGGGTAATGTTAGACCTTTCAAGTGAAATTCTGCTACCAAAAGGAATTGTTTTGAGATAGCATCTCACCATGTACATGGAATTTACTATGTAAACCAAATTGTCCTCAATCAAGCAGACATAGCTCCAAGACAAATCAGTTCTGTGGCACTAGTCTCATTTCCCTCATTTCTAAACTAAAGATACTATTTATAAGAAATAGTTACTGTAGAGAATACACATACACATATATTCAGCAGACATAATACCCACAATATAAATGTTCAGAAAATGAAAGCTAATAACTTTGAATAGCTTTCAACAGATACATTTATAATTACAAAGTAATTTATCTACCAACTTCAAGTTTTATGCCTTATTTGCTACTATGTTCTCTTTACTATTAGACATATAGTGTCTGACTTATAGTAATCATTCAAAAACTTTTGATGATTGGCATTGGAACAGGGAAGTAAATTCAAAGTAAAGCCTGAGAAAACAAGAAGTAGTCTTATAGCATGTATGGTTTTATCTTGAATGTCTACAAAGGAGTCTGAAGCTGTACCTTAATGATAGAGTACTTGTCTGATGTCCACTGGTAATGTTGATTCATGAAACCAGTATCAGATCTCTGGGAGAACAAATCATATGAGGAAGGAGCAGGAGGAAACCTACAAGAAAGTCATCAGGAAGGAAATGGTTACCACACCTGTAATCCCAGCACTTGGGAGGCTAGGATATGATAATTGACTTAAGTCTGAGGCAGCTTGGGCTATAGTGCATTCCAGGTAGGTCTGGACTACAGAGTGAGAGTCTATATTTTAAAAAGCCAAAACAAAAAGAGTGACCAGACAGGGATATGCCAATTATAAAAGGTCCCTAAGTATTCTAGTATAATCCTGTTTTTTACTGAGAATCCCAAATTTTCGTGGGTCTGAGTTACCTAGGGAGACTGTGAAAATTTCATTTCTGTTCCTTATGGAGTACATTGTGAGCCCAGAAACCTGTTTTTTTAAATATGTATCTTAGACAATTCTGATAGATGGTTTCTAAGACTGACTATATGTTAAGAAGCACTGACCTATACTGTTTGCCAAGTAAACTGCATTCTAGATTGTGATTTCATATTATTCTTTGTTATAATACATGTAAGTCTTATTTCTGCCATTCTGTTGGGTTATATAATGGTTTCACTCATCCTCTTGAAAAATAAAGCATTAAATTCATGAATGAAGAAAAGCTGTTCATCTTATTGGAGACATTAGTAATATAAATTGTGAAAATGAAATAACACTTCTACCTATTATATTGATAAACATAGTTGTTTCTTTTTTACTCTATGGGGGGGGCTGCCACCTAGCTCCCAGATAATCACACAGAGACTTATTCTGACTTATGAATACCTGGCCTTAGCTTGGCTTGTTTCTCTAGCCAGTTTTTCTTAAATTATCCCATGTATCTTTTGCCTCTGTGCTTTTGCCTTTTTCTATTTCTGTATATCGCTTCTTTCTTTCTTACTCCATTGCTGGTTGTGTAGGTGGGTGGCTGGCCCCTGATGTCCTCTTCTCTTCCTTTTCTCACTCTTTCTTCTCTCTTTTCCTCCTTCTATTTATCTGCTTCTCTGCCTAGCAGCCCCGCATATCCCTCTCTTGCCTAGCTATTGGCCATTCAGCTCTTTATAGACCAATCAGGTGTTTTAGGCAGGCAAAGTAACAAGGCTTCACAGAGTTAAACAAATGCAACATAAAAGAATGCAGTACATTTTTGCATTATTAAACAAATATTATACAGCATAAAAGAATGTAACACATCTTTAACTAATATTCCACAACAGATAAAGATTCTGAAAATCAGAATATCCAATTTAGACATAACCCTATAACATGGTCAGCGTTGATCTTCTGAGGGAAGAATATGGCTTGCAAGTTGGCAATACATATAAAGTTCTGGGAAAGTATTCTAATAAGTCTGGCCCTAGAAAATTTTAGTAAGAAATTGAAAGATACAAACATGGGTCTTTATATACAATGTTAACGACAACATTATTTATCATAATGAAAGGTGGATGCAATATAAATATTCAATGATAATTGAATGCTTGAAGTCTTACAGGATCAAGTGACATGTAGTCATTTTTTAAGCATTAAGCTTTTTCAAATTATATTATTATTGTTGTTTAACATATATGGGTATTTTGCCTGCATATAAGTCTTTGTACCCCATGCATCTTGATACTTAACGAGACCCAAAAAGGGATTTGGATTTCTTAAATCTGGGCTTACAGATGACTGTGACTGTGTACTGGGAACTGAACCCAGGTTCTCTGGAAGAGCAGCCAGTACTCTTAACCAGTGAGCCATTTCTCCAGCCTAGTATTAAAGTTTTAAAGAATATTGAGTATCATGAACAGTATGTCAATACAAAGTTTACTGAAAGAAGGATTGTTGTGGAATATTACTTTAACTGTGTAAAGTAATTGCTTTGTAAAGTGTTGCATTTGTTCATGCTGCATTGTCTAAGTATGTAAGGATGCATTACATTTGTTTATCATGCATTTGTTTAATGATAATAAAGATGTGTTGCTTTGCCTGCCTAAGGTGCCTGATTGATCTAATAAAAAGCTTAATGGCCAATAACTAGGCAGGAGAGGGATAGGCAGGGCTGGCAGGAAGAGAGATTAAGTAGGAAGTGGAATCTAGGCTTGAGGGGAGAGAACGAAGCAGAAAGAGAGGGAAACACTCAAGGCCAGCCAGCCAGGTAGTGAAAGTAGGCATACAGAATGAAAGAATGGTAAAAAGCTCCAAGGCAAAACATAGATGAAGACAAATAGGTTAAATTAAGTTATAAGATCTAGTGGGACAAGCATAAGCTAAGGCCAAACATACATAACTAGTATTAAGTCTCTGTGACTTTATTTAGGTGCTGGTGGTCTTAAGAAACCATGCTACAAAGGATATCAAAGTTTTCCAGCTATACAACATAGATTAATACTTCCAAGTAGAGAAAAAGATGGAATAAATACCAAAGTATTAATGTTTTTTTCTAAGTTATAAAGTTAATACATTATTTAGTTTCTTAAAGTTGTGAACTGTGCGTGTGTGTGTGTGTGTGTGTGTGTGTGTGTGTGTGTGTTACACACCATGTTATATCATACAGATAGTTCTGTGGTTATTTAAACTAAATTAACAATTGCATTATTTCACATAATTACCTGTATTTATTGTGTAACAAGAGTCTTTAGCAAAAGTCTTGGAAAAAGATCATTTGTGTTTTGTTTTAGGAAATAGGGTTTCACTCTGTAGTGCAGGCTAGCTAGCATCAAACTCATGATGCTCCTACTACTGACTCCCAAATCCTGGGATTTCAAGGGGAGGCCACCACCCCTGTTTACTTAATTTTTATTTTATCCATTTTTGTTGTATTTTTCTATTTTTCAGTTAGCATTTATTATATTTTTACAGACTATGAGATATTGTAAAGTAGTTCTGAGCATAGAATTTTGAGCTTATTTGCCACAATCTCATTATGAGAAATTTATGTTAGTAGTAGATATATAAATGATCAGAATATTACTTGAAATAATATCTGAAATTCTGAGCCTGAAAATTATGTAAAAGAAGACCTTTACTGGGTCTCCTGGTGAACATTAACAATTAGAGCCATTTTATTTCCCCTTACTTTCAACCATTCAGACTGAAAAAAGAATAGGAGATGAATGCTCACTTGAAATAAATTATCTTTAGTATGCTATGTCAGAACAAGGTGAATTATCAAATGAAAGCTTGCAATGAACTTCCTGTAATAAATACATACATGATACACAAATTCTGTATTTGCTATTTCAAGTCCAAAGTGAAAGCTTCTTATAAACACAGGGGAATATATTTAACCTCATCAGTAATTAAGGAAATGCTAATATAAACAAAAAGTACATTTCACTCTAGAAGTCACAGATGAAAATGAGTAAAACTATGGAGCTCTAGCACCCTTACATGCCACTAAGTCAAACATACTCATACATTACTAGCTGCTGTTTTTCCAGGACAACTGAGCAATAATATTGCAGAATAAGTATAAACTTATATTTTGATCTATCAGTTAACATCTAAGACTTCTTACATAAATACTTACTTGTTTAAAGCCATTTATATAATGCTATTTTATTTCAACATGTTAATTATATTAATGTACATGGAGGAATAAGTTAATTATGCCTATAGTATGAAATGTATAACTATTAAAAGAATGAAGTATGTTTTTATTATCCAGAATGGACAATCTCCAGCGTATGTTAAATAGAAAAAGCCATTTACAAAATAGTATGTATAGGCTGGGTTCCCTTGTATTGGAAAAAAAGCATATGGGTAAGCATATAAATGTCTAGAAATAAGTCTGGAATGAACATAACAAATTATACATGGTATTTAGCTCCAGAAAGGGACCCCAAGACTGCAGGACACTCATCTAATAAAAGGGATTGTCATGGTTGCTATTTACTATTACTTTATGTCTTTATATATTTTACATTTTGTATAATGACTACATATATGCATACATACATGTGTGTCTATACAAATCTGTTTCAGGATGCCGTCCTCTTCCATAACACTATCTACTACAACCTTTTATATGGAAACATCAATGCTTCACCAGAGGAAGTATATGCAGTAGCAAAATTAGCTGGTCTCCATGATGCAATTCTTCGAATGCCACATGGATATGACACACAAGTAGGGGAACGAGGACTCAAGCTATCAGGTGAGCAAAGATTGTAAATCTTCTGCTTGTATAATCTCTTCAAACCAATTGTTGGACTGTTTATATTATTTGTGGGATCTCAGGTATACCAGTGTTAAAGTATAATCCACAACCTTTATATTTAAGGAAAGCCAAGACTGTTACCTGGAATATGAAAGTAGAGTTAAGTAGTTTAGTACTGAATAGTGAGTGTATTTCTCATCTCATTTCCTAGGTGTGGTTCAGTTGTCTAGATATCCTTACACTTGGTGCTGTTCATTTTCTTATCCTTTTAGTTAGCTCACTGGTGAGAGAAATTTTGAAGCTGGTATGTTTCTATGTAAATGTTTAATCATGAGATGGTATATTTAATAATAACCTTAAAATGACTGAATTTTTAAAGAATTCATTTATTTTATTTACAAGATTTATTTACACTTGCATGGCTCCTATGCCAAATTATTTATGAGTAGTTGGGCCTGCTGTCAAGGAATTTGTGGTCAATTACACATTTTTATTTAGGTTAAGAATATTTTAAGCAAAGATTTTTCCAGTTTAGTTGGTTTGTGATCAGTTTCGTCATAACTTTGTAATAGATGTTTATCATTTCAGTCTACCTTACAAAGGTTTATATAATTTGCCATTGCAGTTAAAAGAAGGTAAAATGTATCAAGTATACATTCTTATTTTGAAAAATGCTATGAAATAACAGCTTATCTCAAAACATTCTTAAATATTAGTAGGTTGGGACCTTTTTTATGTTGTTATAAATTAGATATTCGTAGTTTCATGTATTTAAGTTTTTTAGTTTCAGATATTGGATTTGTCTTTTGCTTTGTTGATTCTTTGCTAATGAATTTTTTTTCTAAGCTTGTTACATATTTGAAATATCTGTAATAGAAAGTAACATGATAAACGTTTCTGGTAAGAACAATTGGAGAATCAAAGTTGTTACTTCTCATTTTTATTCATTTCACTGACATCAATCAGAGATTCATTAAGATTGCATTTGTATTCCATGGACTATAATTTGTCAAAGGATACCATATGTAGACTTAGACTGAACAATTTAGTAAAATGAAGAGTGATAAAGAGTACAAGTATAACTTGATACTTGTAATCAACAGAAACACTAGAAACAGAATATTATGGTATTATGTTTCCTTAAATTAAAAAAATTTCTTTTGCAGGAGGAGAAAAACAGCGAGTAGCAATTGCAAGAGCCATTTTGAAGGACCCTCCAGTTATTCTCTATGATGAAGCTACTTCATCGTTAGATTCAATAACTGAAGAGGTAAATGACAATGAAAATAACAAAACAAACTTCTTTCCTTGGAAGCTTCAGTACAATGTCTTCATTATTAGAGCCGTGGCTCTCAACCTTCCTAATGCTATAACCCTTTAATACAGTTCCTTATGTTGTGGTGACTCCAACCAAAAAAATTATTTTCATTGCTAATTCATAATTTTGCTACTTTTATGAATCGTAATATAAATATCTGTTACACAAGATATCTAATATGAGACTCCTGTGAAAGGGTCATTTGTCCCCCAAAGGGGTTGTGACTCACAGGTTGAGAACTACTTACTGACTTAGTGTTTTGAATAAATTTCACTAGGAGGTATTATAAAGCAAAATACCTAACCCCTTTCTTCCAAATGGCAAGTGTTAATGAATACTACAAAAGCCAGGTTGCATTGAACCAGATAATACACTGTTAAATCTGTTCACAGATGTGCTTCCTTTTGGAAGTATGTGATACCTTATGCTGTTATTACATTACTCTTGCATCTTGCAAAGCTGTACATATTACCCAACATGCTAGTGAGAGAAGAAAGTTTTAATAACTGTCTTGTCCTTAATAGAAGTCATGTAAGTGACTCTGACACAGTATGTACCAGAATGCCTTTCACTTAGTATTGAAGTGCAATTTAGGCACATACAACCCTTAGGTTGGTGCCATTTGTGTTCATTCACAAAATTGTTGTGTAACAGCAAGAGTTTTGTGACAATGATGTCATGATATTACCCCAACTAGTTCATTGCATCTTCTAACATCTCATTACATATAAAAGTTTTAGCAGCAATGATAATTTCATGTAGATTAATCTACAACTAAAAATTGGCAAATGCTACTTTTCACTGAGTATGTAGTATAAACCTAATGTTAAGGTAGAGGTCTACTTTCAGCTTTACAAGTAATGTTTCAGCTTTACATGTAGTATTTACATGTTTGAGTTAAATTTTAGGGAACATTATTATATTATTAGCAGCCTACTTAAAACAATTCAAAATAGATTCATTTGAGAATTATACATTAAACAAGACTAGATCCCACAAGTTACAAGCTAACAAGATAAAATTTGTAACAGCAGTTTTTAAGTCACATAACATTATGCCAGAGAATATAACCCATTAAGCATTTACAAAGAATTCCTCAGAGGAAAAAGTTGTGATGGATTTCAGTGAGCCTTTTTAATAGGTTCAGAGAAGGCAGAATTTAAATTTTTATAGGTAATAAAGGAGAGAGACTTCTACAAACATCAGGTTGATCATTTGTCTGTCCTTTTCAGAAAACTGTCTGCTGCCAGTAATTTTCTGCTTTTAAAACATGAAATGTTTAGAAATACTTGTGGGAAGCCAGTGAGTACATCCCCATTACCCACACTGTTTCTTTAGCCAACTAGCTCTAAAGATAAGTGAACACATATGTAACTGTCTTACACTTTATAGGCAGTAAACAAAATCTGTTTTCTAGAATGCATTAAGAACTCAAAATATGAGCCAGGCAGTGATGGTGCATGCCTTTAATCCCAGCACTTGGGAGGCAGAACCAAGCAGATCTCTGTGAGTTCAAGGCCAGCCTGGGCTACCAAGTGAGTTCCAGGACAGGCACCAAAACTACACGGAGAAACCCTGTCTCGAAAAACCAAAAAAAAAAAAAAAAAAAAAAAGAACTCAAACTGTGGCCAGGCATACCTTTAATGCCAACAGTTTAAGGCCAATTGGATCTACATAGTAATTCTTGTACCAGCTTGTCTCAAAAAAACAAGAACTCAAAATGCTTTTGGAAAAAAAAGGGGGCTTCCTCAAGTTAAAAGTACTTGGATCTGTTTTGCCTTTGAACTAAGGAATAACAAATGTTCCTGCATGCTTCCAGACTCCTGTCTTTATTTGAGATTTTTTTTGTATTTTCTCTGTGTCCTATCACTTGAGTACTTCCTCATTTTAGTTTTGTTCTTATTGATAAGATTATATATGACTATGCTCCTCATATCACCAGAGTTTGTCTTTTTTAAAACATAGAAAATATATCGTTGTCCCAGGTATTTTAGTGACATGCTGCCTATCTAAGTGATAATTTTTTATTACAGTGTACTCATGTTTAATTACCAATTTTCATTGTCTTTTGTCTTCTTTTTATTTATTTCAATAAGTATTAGAGGTGAAATATTTAGTGTTGATATAAATTCCTAAGTTCCTTTAGGAAATATATGATTGTTTTAATTTACATTAACCTAATGAGAGCTCTGGTTTGGTTTTCTCTGCTCTTGTCAAACTTGTAGACTATTCTTGGTGCCATGAGGGATGTGGTGAAGCACAGAACTTCTATTTTCATTGCACACAGATTGTCAACAGTGGTTGATGCAGATGAAATCATTGTCCTTAGCCAGGTAAGAGATGAACTTTAAAAGTTAGTATTCATTGCTACTCAGCCTTAGTTAGGGAAGTTTCTCTCTGCAATGATAGGCAGTGAATTTAGGGATTCATGGCTGTTAAGGTGCATAAAATAACTGACAGTTGAGTGTTTAACCCTAATCAGCACATTTATACCATTCCCTCTAATGCTTACAGGACACAGAGGAATAGGTCCGGGGGTGGCGGGGGTTCGGGATAGGGGATAAAGAATCAGAAGATAGGAAGGAAGGCTGCGAAATGCTGTTTTCTGGCCATAACACAAACATTGTAATCATAATCTTACAGCAGCTGCAGCTACCTGCAGTGGGTTTGCACAAGACTGAGCTAGTCAGCAGTCCAGTCATGAATACAGGAGAGAGTCACAGGGCCATATCCTTCCCAAGGAACTATTGACTACTTGTGGATCCTAGGGGAGGGCAGTCATTGTCTGCATTGTGTACCCAAAGGTGAACCCACCAGACTCCACTGGATATTCCTAAACCAATGTTCATATAGACTATCCTGGTAAAAAAAAAAAAATCAGTGGATCACAAAACAAAAAGACATGAATGGAGGAAATGCACTTATAGGGAGGAGCGGGTGTAACAGGGGTGAAAGGAAGACAAGAGAAGGTAGGGGTAAAAGTAATCAGTAAGTTAATTTATATATGTATATACACATATATGACCTTATCAAAGAATAAATTCAATAGAAGCTATAAAAAGGAAAAATGATAGTATTTGAAGAATATTGAAATAGCTATAGCTAACTGAAATTTAATGATTGTATCTAATAAAATGTTACAGAATTTGTGTTCTTTAGATGAGACTGAATCCTAATAGTATTCTGGCTTTAGTCACTTTTGTATGAAATTTCCAAGAAGGATAAACTATATTAACTCACTCTTTATTAAAGAACTAAAAGCAAATGTTTGATCAGGAAAGTATTAATTCTTCAAGATTGAAGCATATTTTTCAATGACTGTCTATATAAAATAATTTTTCTGCATTCATTTTTGCCCTGAATAGATTTTTTTCACAATGTCTTTGATGTACTTTTATTGTTCTAATGCTATATAACCTTAATGTCTTAAAAATTACAGTAAAATAAAAATGATCTTTTTTAAACACAACCACTTATATTTTTTGTTTTCTTTATAGGTAAAGTAAAAAAATCCTATTTTATCACTTTTGAGAGAATTACTATCCACGCTTACTATCCATATGTTCTCAGCAATCATTGTTGTGATTGGCAGACTTGACAATTTTTAATAATTGTCCTCTACTCCTTTCTGTAAAGATCTCTTTTCCCTCACCTCTTACTTAGCATTTGATTATTTCTAACACTGTTCACTTTTTCATATCACATTCAGAGCCTTTTCATCATTATCTTTCTGTTCTGATCAATACTTCTTTATTGTTTTAGAAGCTTGCATACTGAGAGTTAAGAGACAGGAAGCAATTGTGTGCTTTCTATAGTTTGAGTTATTAAGATGGACTTTTTTGTGATGCTGCAGATTGAACGTAGAGCCTTGTACATGCTAGCAAGTGTTCTACTGGTGAACTGTATTCCCAGCCCACAAGGGTTTTTTTTTTTTTTCATTCCACTAATACTTATACAGTATTCAGTATTGTGATGTCTATACCCTTTGCTCTATAAGGGATGTGTTTGCTTGTGACTTTAAACATGTTAATTTGTTCATAAATGTTTACACTCTTTAGAAAATAAGCTGTTTTTCCCAATGTAGTTTTACCAGAATATCTTAAATGGTAACTTAACCTTACTAAAATCTGATATTTTGTGCCTTTTAAACTAAGCTTACAAATTGTATGCAGTCATGCTCTCAGAGCTTTTACTCAGTAATAAAAAATGTTGAAATTTCTTAGCAAATAATATATTTACATATGTCCATGCAGATATGTCACAACATTGCCCTGTGGGTTTTGAATTACAATTACAATTAATGTATTAGTGGTCATAGCATTTGTTTCTATATAAACCTTCTTGGTACTTTTGTTTGTTGGCTCTCTAATTACTTAATTATGTGACCTCATTTTCAACTGGTGATTTTTCTGTCACCTCGGGCATTGTCAAAATTTGCTTATGATATTTCTGTTTAGATGGCATGTCTACAAGTCATTTGATTGAGTATGGAAGATTAGACACACTTACTCTCCTCCTCCATCCAAACTAAAATGAAAGTGAAGGAATAAAATGAGTGTAACTACAAATCAACAAAGATACTAGAAGAGGAATTAATACTGGACAAAGAATATCAGCAAATGTGGGGAAGATGTTAAGTAGATAGATTAGAAGGACTGAGAAATTTGGATACTATGATGTGCCAAAATAGAGAGAAAACAATTTAAAAAGTGACTTGATTCACACTGTAGAAACCAGAAATGGCTCAGAATTGGAGGCATCAGGGTATTATGGAAAGTGAAAGCTAAAAATACCAGAATTCATGTTTATGTGAGAAACAGAAGCCAGGCCTGTTGACACAGCTCGTAATCCCAGGTGCTAGGGAGGCTGAGCCTGGGCAGCTTAGTAAGACCTTGCCTCAAAATAAAAATGTAAAAGAGGGCCTGGGATATAGCTTAGTGATCTCATGTGTGAAGCCCTGTGTTCAATTCCCACTACTGTAATATAGTTTCAAGGTTTTTACTTACCCCTTATAGCCTGGTGTTTACCCCCTGCCAGCCTTAGCAAGAAGTTTACCAAACAGTTATTTCCACCATTACCTTCCTTCATCAGCAAATAATGGGAGGATTCTTCTCTAGAGAAACCAAAGTAGCCCCTCAAAAAGAATATTAATTTTAGTTGGTTGTCTTATTACTCTTTACTTTTGGGGGGCCTGCCACCCAGCTCCCAAATAAATACACACAGAGGCTTATTCTTTCTTATGAATGCCTGGCCTTGGCTTAGCTTGTTTCTAGCCAGCTTTTCTTGAATTATCCTGTCTATCTTTTGCCTTTCTCTATTTCTGTATACCTTTCATTATTTCTTACTCCATGGCTTGCTCTTGTTCTCCTCCTTCTTTTCTCATTCCTTCTTCCCTTTTCCCACTTTTCTCCTTCTGTTTATTCTCTCTGCCTGCCAGCCCTGCCTATCTTTTTTCCTACCTTGCTATTTGCCATTCAGTTCTTTATTAGACCAATCAGGTGTTTCAGACAGGCACAATAACACAGCTTCACAGAGTTAAACAAATGCAACATAAAAGGAATGCAATAAATCATTGTATCATTAAAACATTTGTTTATACTGTGGAATATTTGTAACACATCTAAAAATAATATTCCACAATAATTAATGTTTGGGGCTGCAATAAGATGGCCAGGTATCCAAATGATCACCCAACCACAATACATGCCAATTGAGAAAGCCATTCCCATGCACACAACCTCCAGATAGCCTTTTAATGTTCCATTCTTTGGTGTTAGAAGAGAATAAAGTGTTAAAAGAGAATAAATGAAGATGTTGAAAGCAAACAGAATGAAAAGGGTTCAATAAAATATATGAACAATGCAAAGAGCTGTAAGAAATATTTTCAAATATAATATCCCTAGAAGTCATGAAAAACAAAACATTTCTAAAATAATGACAGGTGCTATTCAGAAAAGGAAAGGAAGCATATGGCATGATTTCCAGGATATAGGATTGAATGAAAAAAGTGGAGTGCAAATGACATGTTGTATGCCATCTTTTGCAAGGAGGATGAGGGAAAGAATGTATGTTTATGTGCTTATTCTTCCAAAGAGAAATTCAAGAAGGATAAAATAGAAACTGAAACAGTTGACTATCCATAGAATGGAGATGAAAAAGGTTTGCAAGACATGAGAAAATAAGATTTTCCTGAGTATATGTTTATGTTTAGTTTGCTTTTGGCCTATTTTATATATTAAATAATTTTATACACACATATCTATGTATGTATGTATGTATACACATTCCCGAACATATTGATATGGTGTGAAAGCTAAAGAAACTACCATTTGATGGCCTGAAAAGGACTAGTTGGAGAGAAAGAATGTGGAAGAGAGTAAGATACATGTGTTAACATGTCATAGTGAAGCTCATTATTTTGTGTACTAACTAAAAACACAAAAATAAATCAAGGATACAAAAACATAAAAAATAGAACACATTTTAACAGGAAGCAAAACTGTAACATTGATAACCACACAAAAAAGAATAGAACCAATCCAAGTAAATTTTTAACGCAATACTCCAATTATGTACTCTTATTAAATGTCCTGATTTTCTTCTCTGTTACTATGATAAAACACCGACCAAAACCAACTTGGGGGAGGGAAGGATCTACTTGGCTTACAAATTACAATCTGTCATTGAGAGAACCTAAGGCAGGAGCTGATGCAGAGGCCATAGAGGAATGCTGCTTACTGGCTTGCTCCCCTTGGCTTGCTCAGCCTGCTTTCTTATACACCTGAGAATTATCTGCCCAGTGATGGTACCACCACAGTGTGCTGGGGTCTTCCACATTAATCAATCAAGTAAATGCCCTCCAGACTTGCCTACAAGTCAATCTTATGGGAGCATTCTCTCAATTGAGGTTCCTTCTTCCCATATGTGCCAAGTTTGTGTCAAGTTGACAAAAAACTAACTAGGATATTAAATATATCTTTATTATATTTATTATATCATATAACCAGGATATAGTTCTAATCTACCTACTGAACTACTTCCTCATGTATTATATAATATACAGGTGTATTATAAGGATAAATAGTCCAAAGGAAAGAGTTAGTAATTGTTTTTTGGTTTTGTTTTTTTTTTATTTCCTAAACAGGGTTTCTCTGTGTAGCTTTGCGCCTTTCCTGGAACTCACTTTGTAGACCAGGCTGGCCTCAAACTCACAGAGATCCACCTGCCTCTGCCTCCCGAGTGCTGGGATTAAAGGCTTGCACCACCACTGCCCAGCAAGAGTTGGTAATTTTATGGAAGTACCCATTTTGAAATTATTCTGTGTGTAAGACAACAGCATATACTGAGTAAATATGCTGCTCTTTGAACAGAGATCTTATTGGGAGAAGAAAGTTGCAAGTAAAAAATCATCAGAGGAGTGGAAGACTCTCACAAGGTTGTGCTTTAACAGAATTATCCATATAAGTTCCTTATACAAAAAGTATTCTAAGTCTGTCTACCGAAAAAGCCTGGGAGCAATGAAAGTCTAAAAGTAATGAGCATTCCCAGCACACAGATTTGGGGCACTAAATTACTATTTCTTACTAAAAGGAACCAACCCTTCTTCGATAAAAGCTGATCTGGGGCAGGCAAACTAATGAACACGTGTCACAAGGACATAGGAACCACTTGGAATGCCCTCCCACTGGCCAAATGTGGGATAATTAGAGCAGGAAAATGAATAATGGCACTAATGAGTTGTAACACACTGAATAAAAAACTAATTTCTGCATCCATGATAATACTTTTAAAACAAGAAGTGCCAAGGGAAAAAGAAAAGCCCTTCTTTAAGAATACTGTCAGCCAGCTGTAGCAGGAATGCTATATTTAGAAAATCAGATTTTGCAACCACAATTGTAATAATTGTTTTAGAAAACAGCCATCACTGGCTGATAAAACTATCAAGGAATAGATTGTTCAATCAGTTTGAACGCAAAAGCCATGGATTACTTCTTAATTACAAGGATAAAACTTGATGGTTAAATAGAGAAATTTTGTAGATACCCACAACCACAAGATCAAATTTCGTATCAGTAATGGAACAAACTAACTTCCTTACCTCCTCATGTGATGATGCATAGAAGACCTATTACCCTTTTAAAATTTTATTTTTACTTTTAATTATGTGTGTATGTGTAGGTCTGTAGGATAGGGGACTCTGCACATGAGTTTAGTGCCAGAAGAGGCCAGAAGAAGGTCTTGAATGCCTGAAGCAGAAGTTACAGACCATTATGAGCTGTCCAAGGTGGATACTAGGAACCCAGCTCAGGTCCTCTGAAAGATGAGGAAGGACTCTTTTTTTTTCTTTATGCATATGCAGCTTTGTTTGTATTGTATATTAGTCAATGGAGATTAATTGCTAATTATCCAAACATTTCTGTGATAGTATTTCAAGCTCTCTTGTAGCAGATGTGGCCTAAACTATATTTGAAAGAGAGATGATATTATCTTTCCTTTTTTTCATTATTATTATTATTATTAAGATATTTTTCTATTCATTTTACATACCAACTACAGATTCCCCTGTCCCCTCTCCTCCTTCCCCCTCCAGCCTACCCCCCCAACCCACCCCACATTCCCTCCTCCTCCAAGGCAAGGTCTCCCATGGGGAGTCAGCAGAGCCTGGTACATTCAGATGAGGCAGGTCCAAGCACCTCCTCCCTGCACCAAGGCTGCACAAAGTATCTCAGCATAGGCACTAGGTTCCAAAAAGCCAGCTCATGCACTAGAGACAGTCCCAATCCCACTGCCTGAGGGCCCCCTAAAAACAGTTCAAGCTAAACAGTTGTCTCACCTATCCAGAGGGCCTAGTCCAGTACCATGGGGGCTCCTCAGCTATTGTTCCACAGTTAATGCATTTCCACTAGTTTGGCCAGTCATCTCTGTACTTTTTCCCATCATGGTCTCCATGTCCCTTATTCATAGAATCCCTCCTCTCTCTCATCGATTGGACTCCTGTATTTCACCCTGGTACCCGGCCATGGATCTCTGCATCTGCTTCCATCAGTCACTGGATGAGGGCTCTATGATGACAGTAAGGGTATTTAACCATCTATCTGATCACCAGAGTAGGCCAGTTCAGGTACCCTCTCGACTATTGCCAGTAGTCTACGGTGGGGTTATCCTTGTGGATTCCTGGGAACTTCTCTAGCACCCAGTTTCTCCCTAGTCCCATGATGTTTTCATTTATCATGGTATCTCTTTCCTTGCTCTCCCTCTCTGTCCCTGTTCCAGCTCAAATCTCCCATTCCCCTATGTTCTCATCTCCATCCCTTGCCCTCCATTACCTGCCTCACCCCCAGTCTGCTCATGTAGATCTCATCTATTTCTCCTTCACTGGGTGATCCATGTGTCGTGAGGAAGAACTCTTAACAGCTGAGCCATCTCTGGCCCCACATAACCTAATAACCAGGAACAAATAGATAAATCCAAACTGAAGGGCATTCTTTATAAAAAAAACTATAAACCATTTAGACCTGGACATTTAAGAAATGTCAGTGCCACAAAGAGAGAGAGTAGGACACTGATAGAAATTCCGTGTGTAGATGCAAGCAGTATTCTTGTTAGTGCTCAGACCACAGCTCCTTTGTGTTGTACTCAATAACCTCTTCTTTAAAAAGTAAAACTATTTAAATTCAATATGTTAGTTTTCTTCAGATCCTAGATGGAAAAAAATAAAGGGCATTATTGTAATAATTGCTGAAGGTTGAAAATGAAGCATGTTAGATATGAGTATGTCATTGCTAAATTTATTTTAAAAGATATATATTAATTAAATATTTAGAAGTATAATGTAATCAGTATGTACAGCTCATTCTCAGATTGTTTGACCAAAAAAATAGTATGATTTTATGTACAGGTAAAATATCCTTATTGCATATAATATATGAGAGAGAATAAGTATAACATGAGACAAAGCAAGTATGGAAAGCAAATGAGGCAGTTACCAAGTCTAGGAAGAAAAAAACTATAAGAAAATATATATAAAATGCCAGTATCTATGTGATTCAATGGGAAATGCATAGTCTTAAAGTAAACAACACAAAACACTTGCATAGTCATAACAAGGTGATACAAGAGCTTGTTAGTAGAGTGAAGAATGCAGCAGAGGAAATGAGTTGATAACTAATGCCAGAAATCAATAAATCAAGAGGCAGTATAAATGAATATGTATATAGCCATATATGTGTACAAATCCAGTACTTGGGCATTGGCACATACAAACTTCACTCATATTACAGAGAGAGTATATTTGGAAAATCTTGTCAATAGGAATGCCCGTGAAAGTGACAAATTCTTATTGTGTCCCATCTTGTTTACTAGTAACCATCAAGATACAAATTAATTCTGGATCAGAGTTTGGAATACATACCAAATCAATGAATGCTGTGTTTAATAGGTATTGTTAATAAAAAGAGCTACTGGAAGAAGTAAACTTCATTTTCATGAAGTCTTTATTTCATGAAATTTTATTTCAAAATTCACATGGATTTAACAATATTGTGTTTAAATCCTTTAAATCCCTGCATAAATAACAATGCTTTTGATTTGAACATTTGCTGATTACAGAAAATATCACCTTTTTAGAATTGTAATCTTCCCTTTATGCATTTCAGAATGAAAAGGAAAACAGTAAAGCTTTATTTCTCTTTCTCTAAAATGGTGTTTGTGGTACTGGAAATCTTATGGTTTTGTTTACTGAGTCTGGGTGGTTCAGCAGTGGAGAAGCATTCCTATCTCAGTTTTTCCCGCTGGGGCTATGGATGAGGAATTAGAAGAGGTATTTAATGACTACAGGTCCTTCGAATCTTTCCTTATAAATTACTGTCTAGTTTTAGGTATTATGCTGGTTAACTGACCTTGCTCCACATGTACATTGTGTTTACTTTTTAGGGGAAGGTAGCTGAACGTGGTACCCACTATGGTCTGCTTGCTAACTCTAGCAGTATCTATTCAGAGATGTGGCACACACAGAGCAGCCGTGTGCAGAACAGTGATAACCTCGGATGGGGTGCAAAGAAAGAAGGCCTCTCCAAAGAAGAAGAAAGGAAGAAGCTCCAAGAGGAAATCGTTAACAGTGTGAAAGGCTGTGGCAATTGTTCCTGCTAAGGCACAGAAGACGTTTTCTTGTTTTTCTATTTGTTGTCTTGTTTGCACTGAAGCAAAACTAGTTCATAAAAATGTAAATCATACATACATTCCCATTCCTTTGATCCTATTAAATAAGATATATTTAAAGGAGGGTTTGATTCTTATATCTTTCACCATCTTTTGAATGTGACATCTATAATTATCCCCAAATGATTTTCTTGTTCTTGCCCCAGTTGTGCTCAGTGTATAATTTTTGTTACTATTTGATTTTACCCTATAACTTTTTTGGAGTCTGATATCCATTTATTATAGATAACGAGATGAAGTAGAGTGGTCTGAATTTATGTAGTTTTTAAAACATCCTTTATGCTGACAAGTTATAGGGAGGGTGGTTTTTTTCTCTCTTAAAATTAAAACAGGAATAAAAAGAGAAGAGTGTAATTTTTTTCTCCTCTTTCCTCCCTCCAATTATAGTTCCTTGTCAATCTGAAATTAGTTTGCAAACACATTTAAAGTTGGAGCTTAACCAAAATGAACTGTGTTTATACTTTGGGCATTTTACTTTTGGACACTTATAATAAGAGTTTTTATTATGCCCTTTTGGGTGGAAAACTCATATTGGTGTATTGAATATTATTGTTAATCACCACTGCAACTCTTCTCTAGTGATTGGACCAAAATTTCTTAATTTTTTTTAAAGTCTCAGAAACCCTGATGTCCTTTGAGAGTTATCATACTGGGAATGATCCCCAAAGCTTAGGGAGTTAATAGTTAATGGTCTTTCCTATTTCTGTCTTAAATGCACTGCTTTTTCTATCTGAAGTTATACAAAGAAATAAGTAAACAGGATGTTGTACATCCACAGATGTCCATGTCTGTGTATATGCTAATACATGTATATAAATCAGTGTCCACTTAAAATTATTAAAAACATTTGGTAAATAGGAAAGGTTTCCATATATAGGTATACTCTTTAGATGACCACATCTCTTAATCTATATTGACACTTCAAAATTACTATGTTTATTGTAAGGCTTTTCTTACTTATTCATAATTTAATGAGTTCTGTTAAGTGTAATGTAAAAAAAGAAACTAAGTGATATGGTAAAGCTTTACTTAGAAAAAATTGAAAAACATTTTACCTGTAAGAAATAATTATTAAAATGAAGATACACATTCACTTAAAAAGATGTTCTCTTAAGCTAGGCATAGTAATATGCACCTAGAGTCCCAGCATCAGGAAGTTGAGCCTAGAAATTTGAGGCTAGCCTGGGCAATAAAACTGAAAGTTCTTCTCTTGTTTCAATATGAATTTAATTTGTTTGATAATACTCTTTCATTTTGAAACACGTGTGTATCTCATGAATGGCCACATAATCATATGTAATGTGGAAAAGTCCTAAACTGCTTGTAATATCATGGTTTTAATGTGTTTTAAATGATAATTTAGTGTAGGAGACATTAATTTTTATTTGTATTATTGGTACTGGTGAATAAATATCTTCTGTTTATATAATAGTGTGCTAATCTGAGGCCAATATTTCAGTTAATTTTTGGTACCAGAGTAATTTTTGCAGAATCTTGCTTTTTAAATTAGAGGTAACACTGAAAAGTAGGTTTTTGTTTTGTTGGTATTTCTTGCTATCAATATGTAGGGATCAGTGCTATTCTCAGGAAAGAAGCACATCCTTTGAATAAATCAGTTACATTACTGCAGCTGTGATTAAAGTTAGATCAAAATTTTATATTGCTGTTAATTCTTACATTTGCAGCAATGCTGATGGAAAATGAGGAAACTCAGTTACACAGACAAGCAGAGTGTAATAATCATTATTAGGAATTCTTCTTGAAGTGTTCATAGCAGTGTTCAAAGTAAGTTTTTCTGTGATATAGGGAACAGTAAGAATATTTTCAGGGTAGGGCTAATATTCACACAAAGATTTTGAAACTATTTTTTTTTCATATGATTGCAGGTGGTCACTAGGCAATAGTAGTCATTAACCTATCTTTCAGCTAACAAAACTTAAATTATCTGAAAGTAACAATTAGTGTCGAGGCAATAACTAAGTCTTAAAGACATCTTTTTTAAGACTATTTCATCTTTAGGTGGTTCTTTAGAGGGAAATAATAGACAGATGAAGACGAAAGAGACGCTCTCTGGAATGATTCAGTCATGGGAAATGCCAAGAAAAGGGCATTTAATTATAATGCACTAATTTCACATCACAATATTACATAATTACGCAAAAGGATAATGTGTATAAATTTTAAAAGATCAGTGTTGCAGCAATGTTTTTTAATGTATTGGGAGGAATAAACTATAGTTTTAAATTTTGAGCTCTGATAATGGGGGTTCATTTCTTACATCTCTTTATTCTAAGGTTTAAAAAATTTATTTTCTTCCTAAGGAAATCCCAGTTTACAAAAATTAACTTGAAGCCAAGGTAATTTGGGAATCATAAAAACTGGGCCAGATGCCTACTGACATAGAACTGTCACTGTCTTGTTGTGTAGATGGGCTCATTTGGAAATTTTTAACAGCTCAAGCCAGGGTCACTTGTGATAATCAAGGAAACCTTCACATCTGAACATGAACAGTCTCGTGCACACATCTGCAGGGATTTGCATCTTTTATATACCTTAGGATGAATACTCTGACTTTCCCTTCTGTTGACAGATCTCAGTTTATGAGGATGGCTTTTTAAAAACTTGTCAGACTCTTTGTTTCTAGATCATTTTTTCCACACCACCATCTTCTTTCTATCCTTCCTACTTGCTGAATATATCACCAAGTAGCAACCTTTTCCATATATATCCCTAATTCCCTCATCTTGTAACTTGATTACATGATATTCTGTTCTGAATTAGCAGTTAAGAGTGTTTAAATATGTTTGTAATTACAGTTGGTTTTTAATTATAGAAAAATTCCTTCTTGTCCCTTCACTGAGTGTATTGCTTTGGAATGTAAACTGTATGGCAAATCCCAACATTGAGTGAGACGTTCTGGATAAAGCTGATTAAGACAAAAAATCTCAGCCAAGGATTTATCTTACCACAATTCTCATGTTTATAACAACCTGTGCAGATGATCATTACTGAATAAACATGCTGTCTTTATGCCTAGAAATGAGTGTCTAATGGAAATAACTTTTCTGCAGTGCTCAGGGAAACTGACATTTTGTCCGTTATACACTTGGAATAAATACAGGTAATTACTAAGCTCTCTGGGAATATGGCCTTGCAGCTCTAGACAGCAGGTAAAAACTTGGCATTTTTTTCAGTAGGAAAGTAAATGTTTGCAGAGTTCATAATGTAGGTAAAATGGTGGCAAATTATAGTGGTTTTATTTAGCATTGAGCTGTCATATTTTTGATAGCCAACCAGTGAGAAGTCCCTAGTTTCTTACTTGTCCTCAGTTTCTCAATTGTAATGATTAGGAGGGAAGCCTTGGGGTGGAGAAATGTCTTGCCTGTGTTTTGATTAGCTAGGTAGAATTGGAAATGAAATGTGTGTTCTAATTAAAAACAGATTCGAACTTTTTGAAAAAAATACAGATTGTTTCCCTATTTCATGTTCTCATATAGCCACAGTAAAATGTTCACTGGTGTTTTTCTGTTTCTAGTTCATAAAATCATAGGGCTTTAAAGCTGGAAGGGGTTTAAAGGTCATTTAATACATTTTTTCTCATTCTATAAATGAGGAAGCTGAACTTCCATAGAAACTACTCCACTGGAGGCTAAGCGGGGATGAAAACCCCAGTTCCTTATAGTCCGTTCTTGTGTTATACCACATTTCCACTCAGAAATGACATTTGAAAATAAATTGAAGGGTCATAATTGAGAATGGAGAATTAAGAACCTCCACAGGCCCACTCTCCAACAAAGCAACAATTTAACTGCTTCTTTTAAAGTGTTTCTAAGGGCTGGAGAGATTGCTCAGTGGTTAAGAACACATACCTACTCTTACAGAGAACTCAAGTTCAAATCCCAGCACCTACATCAGTTAACTCCAGTTACAGAAATCCAACACCCTCTTCTGGCCTCTGAAGGCATTTATACTCATGTGTACATACCCACACAGACACACATGCATGCATGTAATTTTAAAATATAAATAAATCATTTTTAAAGTTACTTAAAAGAAAAAATAGTCTATTGAAAATGTCCTAGGGGCTTATAGGAAATGGAGAAACATTTAAGACAGTCTGATCTTAAGAACAGCAAGAGACTGTGGCCTTTAAGAAATGCTATGTCCCATATGCTCTGTGCTGGAAGCTCTACCCTGGGCATTCTGCTCTGAGCAGGTGTGGTAAAGACATGTAGTGGGGGTACATGGGACTTCCTCATCCCCAGTTCCCAACTTGAGGCTGCAGTTTTATTCTGTCATTGAGAGCTGCCAGCAGTTTTTATCTACATCCTGTCTCCCCCTCCTCTTTATGTGTGCTGTAACCCATTTTCTGCTGCTATAGCAAAATATGAGCAAGTAAGCTATAAAGATTTGAATTTTATTTGGCTGTGGTGCTAATCATATGGTGCCAACATCTGATCGGCATTTGATGAGTGCCCTTTTGCTATGTCATAGCGTGGTAGAAGGTACCGTAGGGGGGAACAGGAAGCATGCTAGCTCATGTCTCTTATAAAGTCAGTAGTACCATCATGGACACCCCACCATCATGATCTCATTTTACCTCCCAAATACCACTACCAATACCATTAACATGAACTTTTTTTCAATACAGGAAAATTTGGGGTGTACATTTAAACCACGGTTGAGTAGAAGCTCTTTTCCATATGTAAGAACAATGAGATGCTAATTGTTTTCTTCTCCAACTTACTCATGGGGTAGAAATTTCACTTAATATTGGCCTTGCTCCAGTGCAGTTCAGTATTGCAGAATGTCTGGTCAAGGGAAAATGCATATGATTAGGGAAAAGAACTCCATGGCCACCTGTGGGAACTGACTTTATTTGAAAGATGGAAAACTCCTTTAGTAAAGGCATTATCAAAAGTAGTGGAGGTCTTGGAAAAGTTCAATTAGGACAGGACCTTCCTAATGCTGCAACCCTTTAATACAGTTTCTCATGTTATGGTGACAACCACCCCCCAAACATAGAATTATTTTCATTGCTACTTCATGACTCTACTTTTGCCACTGTTGTACTGTAAATATCTGATAGGCAGGATATGCAACCTCTGTGAAAGGACTGTTTGACCCCCAAAGGGGTTGTGAGCCACAAGTTGAGAACTGCTGCCAGTTAAGAGGAGCTGGCAGAGGCTCAGTCAAGAATATTCTAGCCAGATGTGTCCACTGGCATAGTAGAGACATGACTTCTATGGAGGTAAACAACTATCTTATAATTCGACTTAAGGCTCATTCCATGAGAAGAAATTCATACCAGATACTGTAAACTTGTACAAAAGCCCATAGCTAGTTGATATCATAGGCCCTAGGGGGAGCTTACTGTTATTGTTTTGCTAAGTGGATATTCTGTCAAATTGCCTTCTAGGTATTTCTAGATATCTGTGGTGTTCTCATCCTTGGTCAGAGAAGCTTCTTTTTACAGTGGTTAGTGGTTGATAAGAAGACTCATAACTAGTCATAATGCTGAGAATAAGTGACTGAGTGCTCATCTTTAAATGGGACATCTAAAAAAAACTCCACCACCCTTACACACACACACACACACACACACACACACACACACACACACACACACACACACACATGCAAGGCTCAGAGAACATTGTGGAAAGGGGCTTGGAAAGAATGTGAGCTGGGAGATGAGTGCTATGCAATGCTCTTCCACAAATGACATGACCGTTGCTCTCATAAACTCATAGAAACTGGTGACCTTCATAAGATCAAGCCAGTCCAAATTCCCACGTGGATGCAGGAGGGGATCCTGAGGCCCTAACCTAATCAGTGAGCTATTGATAATGGCTGCTGGAAAAGGAAGAGTAAGTTTCCTTGGGAAGTGAGGCTACTGGTAGGTTGTCCATGCTTCTGTGAATGGCCTATATCCATGTGTATATGGGAAGTATTAATTAGAGTTGGTGTGTTATAAAGAAAAAGACATGAAGTGGGGACGGGGCGGGGGGGGACTGGAGGAAGGAAATAAATGCATTGAATACATGCATGGAATTGTCAAAGAATAAAAAGACAAAATATTACTTGTAATTTTACCCAAAACTATCATTTGAAAATGAAGATGAAATCAGTCCAGACACCTTGCATTAAAATATATTGTTAATAGACCTGCAAGAAATACAAATGAACATTTTCAGGTCCAAAATGAGCAGCCCAGGGAGTAATTTAAATCCATAGGAGAAAAACAGCACCAGTAAAGGCAGTCTAGTAGGTTCTTAAAGAAGATAGTATAACATATTTCTTCTTTCCTTGATTTATAAAGTAACTATATAAAATAATCTATATCATTCTTTGGTTGGAGTGAAAATAAAGCTGTCTTAGAGTAAAGGGCTATTAATGGTATCTCAGAGCTATAGGAACAGGTGGAGAGAGTCATAAATCTTACATAGCAAGTTAATATCACAAGCCTATCTTTACCTTTCTTGCTGCTTTTTTAAAAAGTGCTGATTAATTGTATTGATTTTTGTGAATGTTTAACAATAATATAAAAATGGGAGTGTGTAAAGGAGCGATATAGGCATGCGTTTTGTTTTATTCAGAATACTTAGTGTAATCATGAAGTGCATTCTCAAGTTATAGTGTATATTAGAAGTCTGAGAATAGAACTAAGAAAGTAATTATAAGCATATATTTAAAACACCATTAAAGGGATAAATTACTATACTGTCTATGGAATAGTAGAGAATTCTATAATTTTTTAAAAAATAAAGCATATAGAAAAATAAAAATAAAAGTTTAAATGTTTACTCAACAATGTCAGTAACTATTAAGTCAACAATTAAATCAAAGGATAGATATTACCAATTAGTTTGAAATATCAAGGTCCAACTATATGTCATCTTTAAGAGATGCTACCTAAATGTGTTAAAGGTAAAAGAATAGGAAGGTGTTCCATGTAAATACCAACCATAAAAGTCAGAGTGGCTACCCTAATATCAGACAAAAATAAAATAAAATATATTTTACAACAATAACCAGAAGTAGTGACTTCATAATCTGAACACTGTATCAACTAACTGAACACTCTACCCCAAGCCAAGAAATTCCATCATCTCATGCACATGGAACATTCTTCTGCATAGGGCATGTGGTAGGACATAAAATAAACCTCAGTACATTGAAAATAATTGAAAACATACAAAAAATGTTCTGTGACCACAATAAGAATGAAATTAAAAATCAGCATTACAGGGAAACTTGGAGATTTCTGAAATATATTGAAATTAAACAATGTACTTTATAGGCCAAAGAAGAAATGGCAAAAAAGGGCGGGGGAGACTTTAGAAAATACTCCAAAAGTAATAAAAATGATCAAATGTAGCAAGAGTTCTTGGTTCAGGAGAGTTCATAATTTTGAGTGCCTCTGTTTTTTAAATTTAGAAAACAAAGATGACTAGACTGCTACACAACTCCAGGGAGGCTACCTAGAAAACGGGACCCTAGGAAAGACACAGGGCTCACCCAATGACAGAGAAATGGATGAGATCTACATCAACAAATAACCTGGACAACAGTGGGGGTAATAAAGGGCAAGGTTCGAGGGAAAGAGAGCTTAGGGGAGCAGGAGATCCCAACTGGATCAAGAACAGAAAGGGAGAACAAGGAATAACAGACCATGATAGAATGAATAAACTTCCATCTTAAGAAACTGTATATTACAAAATGAGCAATCATAAATGAATTATCAAATATTAGAGCAGAAGTTAATGAAATAGAACAGAAACCTACTTAACAAAACCATGAGTTTTTTTAAACTTCATGATGTATATTTAGGTTCTGCTATTTGCTGTAACATGAGTGAACTTACAGAACAACAAGATGCTTAAATGAATCAGAAACAAATAAAAATATTCCATGTTCTCATGTGTGGAATTTTAATGAATGACAAAGAATAAAACTAGTGGACACAGTCAGGAATGATGGGAAGAAATGAGAAGGTATAGATCAGAAGATACTGATGCAAGAAGAAATATCCAATATGAATAGATCTATACCAAATGGAGATTGAGTAATGGAAACTACCCACTAAGAAAAACAAGGTCAAGGCAAGCTTCACCACTTAGTTCCACCAAATGTTTAAAGAAGCAATAACTAGTACCAATACTTTAAAAACTTGCCCAAAAATACAAAAGAGGAAACTCTTCACAATTCATTTTGTTATTCTGATACACAACCAACGAACACACACAGAATAGTGTCTCTAACAATAAGTAAAGAAATTTATGAAAAAATACTATCAAATGAGCCAGTATTACTTTTGCATTGTTATGCGTAAAATAAATTACAGAAACAAGAGCTGAAAAGTGAATTTTTGCTCACAGTTGCAGTTGGTTTCAGTCCATTGTGCCAAAAGGCTTACATGACTGCTCACATCATAGCAGAACAGAACTCCAGGTCTGGAACAGTGACTAGGCTATAATATTCAAAGGCTGGCTCCTAGTGACCTGAAAAATCATATGTAACAAACGATGTTAATAGAATAAATGACAAAATTTATATGGTCACTTCAGTGAATTCAGAAAAAGTATTTAATAAATATAACACCCTTTCATGAAAACAATGCTTAATATACTAGGCATAAAAGAATTTTTTCTTAACCTGATAAGGATCATAAAAACATACCTAAAAACTTTTTAAGATTTATTTTTATTACTTATGAGTATGTATATGCCACATGTGTGGTTGCTCACAGAGGCCAGAAGAGGGTTTTGGATTCCCTAGAGCTAGAGTGGCAAGTGGTTGTCAGCCACCTGATGTGAGTGCTGGAAAATGACCTCTGGAAGAGCAGCAAGTGCTTTTAACTGGGAGCCATCTCTCTAGCCCCTGGAGTTTTATTTATTTATTAGTATTGAGTTTGTGTTCATGATGAGGGCAGAGGAATGCATAAAGAGGGCAGAGAACGACTTTGTGGAGTCAGTGCTCACCCATATTTGCATAAATTCTAGGGATTTCCAGGCTTGAATGACAAGCACCTGCTGAGCCATCTCTAGCACTCCATCTTACTTTATGGTGAAAAGCTAAATTCTGAGCTCCTAAGTTGGGAGCGAGACAGGAGTGTTTATTTCTACTTAACCATTTCTATTAAATATTTTCCTGAACATTCTAGTTACAGCATTTAGAGAATGAAAACATGGCTGGAGAATGCTCAATTCCCAGTTGGAAAACTTACTCCCAAAATATGGTATTGATGTACAGCTAGAAATATAGAAATTACTGTAATAAAATGTGGAATCCAAAAATAAACCCTCACATTAATTGTAAATTTGATTTTTGATAAAGTTGTCACAATCATTCAATGAGGAAAAAAATGTGCTTATCTACATGCAAACGAATGAGGGTAAAGTCAACATAATATATGAAATTTCATCATCAGGATAGATCAGAAACTAAAATGTAAAAGCCAAAACCATAAACTCTTAGAAGAAAATGTGAGTAGATATTCCTGACCTTGGGTTAAGCAATGGTTTTGGGGATGTGACACCAACAGTAAAATTTATCCAAAAGAAAAATTAATGACCAAAATTAATTTTGTGTATTCATTAATGTAGTCCATGTGTGTGTTTGGGTGGGGAGGGCGGGTGCACATGTTTGTACAGGTACATGTGGTAGCCAAAAGAAAACTTAAAGTGTTGTTCCTAAGATGGCATCCACCTTCTTAGTTTGGAGCAAGGTACTTTGTTGGCCTGGAACTTATTAAGCAGGCTAGTCTGACTAGCCAGTGAACCACATGGACATCTGTGTCTCCATCTCCAAGACTTGGGATTGCAAGAGGGTACCACTAACTGTGGCTTTTTAAAAACATAACTGAGGGTTGAACTCAGGTCATCATGCTTACAAAGTAAGCACCTTACTGATTGAGTTGTCTCTCCAGCCCCACAAATAAACTTCTGTGCTTTAAATGATACTGTTAAGAATGGAAAAAGACAACCCCAGAAATGAGAAAAAGTTATAACTCATATGCTATGGGATTTCTTTCTGTATGCTGTGAATATATGTTGTTATGATTGGTTAATAAAGAAGAGGCTCTGGCCTATGGCAAGTCAGGATAAAGCCAGGCAAGAAATCCAAGAGAGAGATGGGAAGAAGAAAGGCAGAGAGAGAAGAGATACCATCCCGCTGTCCAGGGATCAGCTTATAATGGCACACAGGTAAAGCCACGGAACACGTGGTGACACATAGATTAATAGAAATGGGCTGAGTTTAGTTATGAGCTAGCTAGCAAGAAGCTTGAGCCATAGGCCATGACCATACAGTTCATAATTAAAATAAGTCTCTGTGTGCTTATTTGTGTCTGAGCAGCTGCGGGACCAGGCAGGACACAGGAAAACTTCAGACTACACTCGTGTGTGTGTGTGTGTGTGTGTGTGTGTGTGTGTGTGTGTGTGTGTGTAAAATACAAGATTGCATATGCAATATATAAATGATGTATAAAAGAACATTATAACTCTAAAAAGCCACATGTCCCGATTAGTCTTGTCAATTTGACATAAGAAAGAGTTACCTGGGGAGAAGAACATTAATTGAGAATATGTTTCCATCAGATTCCCTGGAGGCAAGTCTGGAGGGCTTTTTCTTGATTAATGATTGATGTGGGAGGGCCCAGCCGACTGTTACCCAGGTTTCTGCCTTGAGTTCCTCCTGTGATGGACTGTGTTATGGAAGTGGAAGTGGTAATGGAAATCTCACAGCAATAGAAAGCAAACCAGGATTTCACCCAAGAAAAATGGGAGAAAAAACTGAATAGGAATTTTCTAAAGAAGATATGTAAATAGCCAATAAGCACATGAAAAGATGTTCAGCATTATTAACCATTATGGAAATGCAAATTAAAACAATAGTGAGTTGCTACTTCAGGCTCACTAGGATGGCTATAATCAAAAAGCAGATAATGAGAATATTGGCAAGAATGTGGACAAATTGGAACCTTTATACACTGCTGGTGGGAACAGAGAAGTGCAATTGCTTTGTTAAACAATCTCAAAAAAATTAAATGCAGTTATGTTACAACCCTACATATAATTATTTGATAATAGAAAAAGAATGGATCACAACCATGCAACACATGCTAAATCAAAGAAACTAAGCACCATTGAAATGCAGCTTTCTAACAGGTCCAGTTCTTATCAATCTTGGAGTCAGCTTCCAAGGTCACCTGTGTCCCTGCTTTGCCCAGCCTGGCTGGCAGAGCTGCATGCTTCCATCCTTTTTGATTCTTTCATTTAATGCCACAGTTAAATCAAAGACATTTTCCCTTTTTGTTGTGTTTCAGCTGTCTGTTCTCCAGCTGTGCCAAGCTGCAACCACGGCCACTGTCATCTGGCAGGGCCACTTGTGGCTCAAGGTCTCTGGGGCTGAGGGAAGCTTGGGCTCTTTGGTTTCTTTATGGCTTTTGCTAATGGAAAGCAGCATACATGTGTTTTAAAGGTGTCAATTGTTTTGAAAAAAGAGGAATGTGTAATTTTGTTCCTTAATACTTTGGTCTAGCAACTTGTGGTACATAAATGGCAATTCTGTGATCTTTTCTAATGTATGTACAAGTTTTTATATCATTTGTAATTGACTCATACATACTCATCTTGTATAGTTCATAAAGACTGTGAAGGGGACATACCCCAGGTAGTTGTATGGCTCCTGGTCCTTCAGCCAGGCCTGGGTAGTGCTCCCATGACTTTTCATCTGAGTAGTGTCTTTCCATTTGGATTTGGGTCTGGCTAACCCTCTGCTCACTCCACCGTTTGTCACCATGACTATTCCCATCCTCTTGGAATGGAAAAACTTCCTTATCCCCTGCCCACAGCTACTCAAAACACCCTCAGTCACAGCCTAACATGTACTGCTGCTGGAATGCTGGGACTAAAAGAAGAAAAGGAAGTGAGAAAGAAGGAAGGAAAAGCCAGCCACAAAAACCCACATCCTGTATTTTTCTAAAATTCTAAAATATACAGATCTATGGAACTGGAAGATAGCTTAATGCTTACCTCTGGCTGGGGATTGGGTTAGAGTGTGTTGTGGAGAATGGAGAAATTAGTGCTAGTGTATATGATGGCTTACTGGCCCATGATGCAAAATATGTTTTGTGCATATCCTGATACTGTAATGTTGTTACTATTTCTTTTAAAAGTCATGCCATTGAAATAAGAAATCAAAGTTCCCAAATAGGTTATCCTCCTTATTTTAATCATAAGAGTCTCTAGATGCTACATCATGAGGTTTGTTCACAATGCTTAAAATTGTCATATAACTGGGTGTATGGTGGTGGTGGTATGGGGCAAGACAGTGCAGAGGTTCCTCCATCTTGTATTCTTGCTGAAGCTGTTTCTATCCAGGTTTAACTGATCTCCTTGTTGGATAATTCCATGGAAAACTACCCAACTCTATTCTAGGATGCCCTAGCTAACTTATCTTAGCCTTCGTTAAAACTGCTTGTTTGTGCTGGCCCCCTCCAGTTACCTGTTATTCTTAGCTGCTTGTTTGTTAAAGAACTTCCTCCAACTAACCTCCACCTAACCTCCAGCTAACGGCTTATCTTAGCTTCTGTAAAACTGCTTGCTTTAAACTGTTTATACTGCAATGTGTCCCCTGCAGCTGCCATGCGAGATGCCTGGGTGTGGTCTCTGCCCTTAAAAACCAATGGGCCACACCGAGGTCCCCAAACACTTGGGTGTGGTCCCAGCCAGTTAGAATAAAGACATTGTATATGAGTGGTCATCTCTGGTGAGATCCCTGTAACAGTGTGTACCTGTGATCCCAGCATTCAGGAAGGTAAGACAGGGCCATAGCTAGTGTGAAGATAACCTGGCTACATAGTAAGACCCTGTCTCAAGAAACAATTAAGATCAGAGTATAATAGCACACACTTTACAGATCTTTGGAGGTTAAGACAGGAGGATTGTGAATTCAAGGCCAGTTTGGGCTATATAAACAGTTTGTGACTAGCCTGAGTCACATAGCAAGACCCTATCTCAAAACAACAAGCAAAAAAAGAAAAGAAAGAAAGTGTAAGATGATGAGGGGTATATGAGAGAGTTTGGGCAGAGAAAAGGGAAGAGGGAAATGATGTAAGTTTATTATTATAATCTCAAAACTATAAGAAGTAATAGAAAAAAATCTCTAGAGATTTTTTTAAATCATACCCTTTTTACAGTAGTCATGAAAAATGAAGAACAAAGCCAAGTTGTCTGTAAAGGAGAGCGATTGCATAAATTAGAAACAAATTTTATGCATAGAATGCAGTTGTAAAGTATATAATATTTGCATAGTTGTGTAAACTATCACAGTAGGAAGAAATCTATGATAGCTTAGTTAAGGGCTCAAAAACTTCTGCTAGAAGGGAACAGGTAATACTGAAGCTTTACTGACCAGCTAGCTGGTCTTTTCCACAACTACTTGATTCTGCCTTTATAGTGCAAATGCAGTTGTAGGCAGAGTTTTTCATTGGGACCACAATCAACTCTGTTCCACCAGCCACTTCACAAATAACCACTCAGAGACTTACTATTAATTATAAATCCATCAATAGCTCAGGCTTATTACTATCTTAAATTAACCCATTTCTGTTCATCTATGTGCTGCCCAAAGGCTCATGACTTTTATCTCTCCTACATGTCCTGCTTCCTTTCTGTCTTGCTGGTGATTCTTCCCAATCTGTCCTCTTCCCAGGATTCTCTCTGCCCCAAAATCCTGCCTAGCCATTGGTCAGTCAGGTTTTATTAACAATGAGAGCAACATATATTTATACTGTACAAAGATTGTTCCACAGCACAGTTATAAACAATATAGAAATGAATAAAAGTTAATGTATTCCAATAAAACTTAATTTACAAAACACACTTTCAAATACCTTCAAAGCCCCCACTTCCCTTTTTAGGAAACAAAGGCAAATAGAAGAGAAGTATACTTCAACCCAGGTCACAAAGGAAATTGAGAGTGTAAGTTCTCTTGGAATCCCTTGGCAGAGGGCTGTTATAAATGGAGCAAGTCTGGCCTCTGCTTCCTATATCAAGGTGGAATCTGATGACTCCAACAAAGGCTTCCACCACTGCCATCCACCATGATATATCACACATAAGCTTCCTCCTCAGTACTGAGGCAATACAACCATCGTGCCCTTGAACCTCCCAAACTGTGAGCTAAATAAACCTTATATATTTATAGAGGTCACTGTCTTCATTAGAGGCCAGTATTTCATTCTAGTAATGTAAAACTGACTAATTTGGAACATTTAATGAGAAAACTTTTTGTGTTTTTAATAATAAAAGTAAGTAACTTGCAGTAGTATTTTGGACCTTGGTAGTGGGTTTCTCCACCGATGCAATAAACCAAATGTAGCCAAATTAATAAAACCAAGTTTAATCTGAACAAAGCACTCCTGGGTGATCTCAGGGGAAGGAAGGAAGAGAAATCACATGGCAAGTCTATGAACCAGAGCTTAAATACCCTGTAGGTGAGGTATTGAGCAGCTCCTGGGGAGGAGCTGCCTCTTGGTGGGCTTTCTGAGGGGCAGGGTTTGGAGGGGGTGGAAGTGAAGCTTCCAACAGAACAGTTTGTCCTTGCTGTCCTGTTATATCTTGTCAAAGCTTTCAGATATTATACTAAGTGTAAGTACTCACGGCTGTCACACTCAATTTTACACCCTTTAAGATGGGGCTAAGTAAGTTATTTCCAGGTACTGCTTAATTGGCATCAAATTAATACAGCCTAGGTGCTTTTTACCTATTATAAATGAATCTATTTTCATTAAAAGTTACTAATGTGCAACACTGAACACTATTGTGTTATGAATATATAAGAAGCCTGATTGCCTCCCCCTTTTTCTCTAATCAGATTTAATATAAAAAGTACTTATCTTTATCTAATGCTTTTCTCAGAACATAATCTGATGTCTTATTTGTAGGAAACCCATCCAAATATATAATGCCATGTTTATCATCCTTATAGCTTATATGTCTTCTAGCCATACATGTTGTTTCCTTTTAATGTGGTATCTCAAACATTTATACAGTAATAGTGATTACAAAAGCAGTTATCAGATGAATTCATGATACTTAAGAATCCTGAAAGACACATGAAATTTATAAATAGCGATTAAGCTTCATTCACCAATCAGAGTTACTAACATAAAAAAACTACTTCCCCTTCCTGCCTTGTTTTTGCTTGTTTGTTTGTTTATTTGGTTGTTGTTGTTGTTGTCGGGTTTGCCCATTGGCAGAAGTGGGCTGCACAATGACCAAACATCTAAAATCTAGAGAAAAAAGTTGAGGCATTAGCAACCTGGGAATGGAACTTTTATTTATGCAAATTAGAATTTCCAAAAAGAAACTTTACTTGAGCAAGTTGGTTTCTCAGCAGACATCCCCACCTGATAAACCTCTGCTAGTAAGGTGTTCTTAAGAAGATATACTTTGTTCCAAATGTAGACTTGTTAGGTTGAGTACTTAAAAAAAATGTAAATACCTTTCTAGATTTATTGATGAATGTTCTTTTCTTTTTTTCTTTTTTTCATTTTTCTTTATTAAGAAATTTTCTACTCACTCTACATACCACTCACAGAACCTCCTCCTCCCTCCTCCCACCCTCTAGCCCTCCCTCCTTAGCCACCCCACATCCCCACATCCCCCAAATCAAGGTCTCCCATGGGGAGTCAGCAGAGCCCGGAACACTGAGCCTAGGCAAGTCCAAGTCCCTTCCCACTGCACCAAGGCTGCACCGGATTCCAGAAGCCTGCCCATGCACCAGGGACAGATCCTGATCCCCCTGCCTGGGTGTCCCCCAAACAGTTCAAGCCAAACAAACCATCTTCCATATCCAGAGGGCCTAGTCCAGTCCCATGGGAGCTCCACAGCCACCAGTCTACAGGTCATGGGCTTCCACTAGTGTGGCTGGTCATCTCTGCATGTCTTCCCATCATGATCTCAATGTCCCTCGCCTGCAGAATCCCTCCTCTCTCTCATCAACTGGATTCTCAGAGCTCAGCCTGCTGCTTGGCCCTGGATCCCTGCATCTGCCTCCATCAGTCACTGCACAAAGGCTCTGTGATGACAGCTAGGTTATTCGATAGACTGGACACCAGAGTAGACCAGTCCAGGCACCCTCTGGACCACTGCCAGCAGACCAAGGTGGGGTCAACCTTGTGGATTGCTGAGAGCTTCCCCGGTACCCTGCCTCTTCCTATTCTCTTGATGTCCTCATCTATCATGGTATCTCCCTCCCTTCCCTGCCATTCTTTCTCTGTTCCAGACCCTCTGCCCCCCCCACTCCCAGTCCACTCATGTAGATCTCATCCACTTCTCCTTCACAGGGTCATCCATGTGTTGTCCCTCCTAGGGTCTATCTCTGTTAGCTAGCCTCTCTGGAGTTGTGGGTTGCAATCTGACCATCCCTTCCCTCACATTTAGTATCCACTTATGAGTGAGTACATACTATGTTTATCCTTCTGAGTCTGGGTTACCTCACTCAAGATGATATTTTCTAGTTCCATTCATTTACCTGCAAATTTCATGATATCATTGTTTTTTACTGCTGAGTAGTACTCCATTGTGTATATGTGCCACATTTTCTTTATCCAGATGAATGTCCTTTTCAAAAGTCATATTTTAGTGCAGAATTTTGGTTTTCCTACAGTCCTGCCATTTCTTTCAGTCTGAGTTTAGGAAAAAGAAAAAGTAAGAAGTATAATAACATGTTCAAGTGAAGCCTTTCAATTAATTTCAAATGGTCATCTACAAAAGTCTTAGAGGTCTTATATTGCTCTTCATATTTTAAGATGACTTAAAATGCATTAATTTCTCTCTTCCCCTTGAGCTTGTCATCGATGACTGACACTGTCAGAGGTGATGCTTTGTTGGCCAGGAAGTTGCCATCATTTGTATCCTGCAGGTGCAGCTTCAAGCCCTTGAGCATCTCAAGCTGCACCAGGTTGAGGTAATCTGCCTGGCTGAGCACCCCAGGCTTCAGACTGCACACTAATCCCTTCAAGTTGCCATTGTCCACAGTAAAATAAAAGCTCCCAGAAGAACAACTTGGCTGTGGCTGGGACAGCGGTCCTGGACTTCATTACTTATTGACAACATGATTCTGCTCATCACAAGCAATTTTCACACTGGTGTTCAATTGCTGAACTTGTGCCCAGGTGCCACAGACACCTGCAGAGTTCTAGAGTGACATTCTTGCCGACACACCCCTGGCAGCTTTTTTCCAGGACTATATCTCAAAGTAAGACCTTGATGAGATGAGCAGGATCTATCTTGAGTTCTACAAATTCTGTAGTTTATTGGATGGGACCAGAGCTGATGCCATATGTCATATCTTAGATTTGAAGACTACCACACCTTCATCATCACTATCTACTCTTTTGACATAGAGCTGTTTAAGAAAGATCGTCCCAACCACTTTCCACACTGTGGCCGACTCTGCCCTGAGGGCTTGGCTCAGCTGGCTCGGGCTAATGACTGTGAACGGGTCAAGAATGTCACTGGTTACTACCCAGAATACAAACTGCTTTTTGAGGATGCAGGTAGCAATAAGAACCTGGGGGACTGATTCTTTGAGCATGGCTGAAACTGAACAAGTTGGTTTTCCTGAACCAGTTCCATTTTGCTGTCTTTTATGCCTTTGTAAAGCTTAAGGAACAGGAATGCACAACACTATATCTCCATCTTCTAGCATTCTAACCCAAGGTTCCCAAATGCACTATGTGTGTCTTTGTGTGCTGTGGTGAAGCCCGTAGCTCACTTGTCTGGCCTGGTGAGGTATAGCACATTGTCCTGTGGTTGCCCAGCTTCCATGACCACCTCTGGGACTGCTCTCAGGCCTAAAAAGGAATTAGGGACCTCTCCTCTGATGAAGAATTGTCAAAGATCCCCTCCAATGCAAAGAGCCTCCCAGCCCTCTGTTTACAGCCACTGACATTTTTAAGAAATATGTCACTTGCATGTCTCTGCATAACCTGAGAACCCCTGGGGCAGTTTGAGCCTTCTTTCTTCTCTGTGAGTCATCCCCAAAGCCAAGGCCCATGGGAAGAAAAGAGTACGTGTGTCCTTGGAGTATGGGAGAAGTAGCTTTGCAGCCCTCTCCCTCAGCTCTGCTCCTCTGTGACAGTAAAATTGCCCTCTTTTAAAAGGCCAAAAGACAAAAAAACAAAAACAAAAAAGAAATACATTAATCTATAGCTCAGAACACAACTTGTTTGTGTTGTCTTTGCATCTCTCTTTATAGCCATTTTAATTTAATGTTTGAAATTGTAATTAGTAGTCTTAGAAGTGATGGTTAACATTTGACTCTTTAGAATATTTGTGCAAATTAAGTGTCATACTAATTTTATTGACTAGATACAACATGAATATGGTAGAGATTTCCAATAAAATTCTTCCTGATTAACTATGAGCTGTTTTCATACTCTAGTAATGGGGGCTTTTGTGATGACTTTTCAGTAATATCTCTCACTTAATAAATATCATGGAGGAAAAAAATGTAAAGATAAACACAAGAAATGCCTGTGGCTATGAAGAAGCTGAGGACATAAGGTCTTGTTCCTACACACACCTTGGCTTTGGAGATTTGACAGACTAGAGGTCGAGAGTGATTAAGTAACAAGCCCAGAGCCAGTCAACTCACACTAAGGAGATGCAGGATCTGTTCTGCATTTCAAGTGCCCGCTGGACCTTGAGTTTTGTAGGAGTCACAGAATGTTTTTCAGCTTCTTAATTCAAACTACATAGCTGAAGAATCCAGGAAGGGTGAGAAATCTTGACCTAATGTTAGGTCAAGATCTCTCAAGATGTGATGAAGATGAGAAGAAACCACTTGAGGATTCATTCTGTTCAGATGGAACCAAACCACAAAGCTAACTAGGTTACATAATTACTAGGATATGAGACTATCAGTTGGAATGAGTGATCTATTATGCTCTCTTGGGCTTTATTTCATTGACTATTTTGGAGTAATTACTAGCTTATACAATTTAGCTGTCCTGTGACAATAAAGCTAAAAACAATCCTAACAACATCCCCAAAATTCCACGCGCAACTTTTCGTCTATTTTCATTTCTCTTACTAAGGCCATGTGGGAACTACTACCCCACATCTGACAACATGAAGTCTTTCTTCTATTGTAGTTTTGATTTGTTATTGTTTTGAAACACTATCTTACTATGTGACTCAGGGTAGCTTGAGACTTGCTATGTAGGCTTCCCTCAAGCTCAAAGTCCTCCTGCCTCATCCACTGAAGTTCTGGGAATATAGTTATGCTGCCACCTCAGACTCATAGGATCTTTATGTCAGGTCCAAGAATTACAATGAAATTCATCACACTGTGTATTTGCAGAGGACAAGAAATCCATAAGATTTACACTGACCAAGTAACATAATGAATCCTAGTTGGTCTCATCTATGTTCAAATTTGAAACAGGTTTACTAACTATGTGTGATGTTTAGTCTTGAGTGTCAACTTTAAAGGAGCTAGAATCATCTAGCAGACAAGCCTTTGGGCTTGTGAGGGAGTTAAATGTTATGGGATAATCCTTTTGTACATTGTGAAGATATGTTTCTGCCTAAGGCAACTTATGATTGGCTTAATAAATAGCTGAATGGCCAATAGCTAGGCAAGAAGAGGTAGGCAGGACTTCTTGGGAGAGAGAGGGGGGAATCTGGGAAGAAGAGAGGTGGGATTTCAACAGCCAGACACAGAGGGAGTCAGATGTACAGAAATGAGGAGAGGTAAAGAGCCATGTGTTAGAATGCAGATTAATATAAATGGGTTAATTTAAGTTATAAGAGCTAGTTGGGAACAAGTCTAAGCTAAGGCCAAGCTTTCATAATTAGTAAGACATCTTTGTGTCATTATTTGGGAACTGGCATTACCAGAGAGACTGGCTACATTTAAGATTGTGTTAGTGGAGGTAGGAAGAGCTGTAGATTTGGGATGCAGCATTCAATGGACTAAGGTCCCCATCTGAATAAAAAGGAGAAACCAAGCTAAGCACCAGTATTCATATAGTCTCTTCTCTCTCTCTCTCTCTCTCTCTCTCTCTCTCTCTCTCTCTCCCCTTACTGAATACAGATGCACAGGACAAGCTTCTCCATGGTCCTGCTGATAGGCCATCTGGCTATTATAACTGTCCTCATAGTACTGAAGATATTTAAAGAGACCCTCGTGCCCCAACTTTTGATTATAAGATTATTGATCCAATGGGCCCAAGAAACTGGAAATTCCTCCGAGAATTTCACGTTGGGAGAAAAAAAAATTCTGAGGCCCTGGGGTCACCAGGCTGACTTTGTCTCCTGGAAAAAAGATTTATAGTTTGTCAGATGACCTTTCAGGAGAAATTAGAGCTGAGACAATGGTGACAGGTGGAATCACACTTTGATCTAACTGCTGAGTTATGCATAACTCTGTGTCTTATTTAAATCTAAGCCTCATGTTAACACCCTGAATATGGACTTGGGGGTTGACTACTGGGCCTCTTTGTTCCTCTTTGTTCTTTATGTGGCCACGTTGAATAAATCCTTTTCTGGTTTTTACTATTGTGTCTTTAATTGGCTTAAGGAGGACAGATACCTGCTTATTCCTTACTATACTGTCATTCCTCTCTTATTGAATGGAAATCTTTACTCTGTGACTTGTTTTTGATGCTTGTAAGGGCTCACAGTTGATACATTTCTGAAATCTTAGAAGAAATGTGTTGGAACTGTTAAATACTATGGGGACTTTTGAAGTAAGACAATGTAGTTTTTGTTTGGTTTTGGTTTTGGTTTTTTGAGACTGGGTTTCACAGTGTAGCCCTGGCTGTCCTGGAACTCACTCTGTAGACCAGGCTGGCCTCAAACTCACAAAGATCTGCCTGCCTCTGCCTCCCGAGTGCTGGGATTCAAGGCATGTGTTACCACCACCTGGCTTAGACAATGTGTTTCACTCTAGAGGTTGGCCATGAGCCTATGGGACCAAGGAGTGGAAGTTTATGGCTTAAAAGTGATATGTTTATATGTTAAGTTGACAGAGGATGGAGTCATAATAGCTGATATTGATTGTCATCTTGACAGGACCTAGAATCACCTACGAGACAAGCCAGGGCAAGTCTGGGTTCATTGAGATGAGAAGACCCACCCTAAATCTAGACAATAATTCCATGGACTGGGGTCCTGGATTGGATACGAAGGAGAAACTGACCTGAATGCTAGCATCCTCTTTCTCTGGCTCCTAAATGTAACTACCATGTGACCAGCTGCCTTGTGCCACTGCCGCCATGCCATCTTGCCACAGGAGACTGTCCTCAGACTGGGCGTCACCATAAATCCTTTCCTCCTAAGCTGTTTCATTAGCTCTTTCGTTATAACATCATGAAGAGGAAAAAAAAAACCAGCCTGTGTCACTTGTTTCCTGGAGTCAGAAGGTAGCTTCCCTGTGGTTGTAAGCAAATCAGGAGCCAAGAGAATAAAATTATGAAAAAAAATAGAATCATCAAAAGTACAAACCAGGCATGTTGTCTCATGACTGTAAATCCCAACATGGAGGCAGAAAGGGTGCCACAAAAGCAAGGCCAGTGTAAGATACATAGTTCCAGCAATGATGGGATAAATAGTAAGATCATGTAGAAAAGAAAAAAAAAAAAACAGAAAAGAAATTTACAAAGAAAGTATGATCTAATTGCCTTCAGCAATACTATGCATCAGCAATAACCAACACCATGCAAATTATATCCTTTTATTTGTTTACTTGTCTTGAGGAAGGGTTTCCATATATAGACCTAGCCTGGAACTTTCTATGTAGATCAGTTCAGTGGCAGTCCTCCTTTTGCCTTCTAAGTGCCAGAAACATAGGTGTGCAGCATCATGGTATGTTTTGTTTGGTATTTGGAAGCAAACTCTGTTGTTGAAGAGTTTCTCTCCCGGTCCCACCAAACCCCTGAAGTCCTGCAGCCCACTTATAAAATAAACACACAGACATTCATATTATTTAAACTGCTTGGCCATTAGCTCAGGCCTACCATTGTCTAGCTCTTACTCTTATATTTAGCCCATTTCTATTAAAATATACTTTGCCACATGGCTTGTGGCTTACTGGTATCTTTACATGTTGCTTCTCATAGCAGCAGCTGGCAGTTTCTCCCCCCAGCCTTCCTTTTCCCAGCCTTCTCCTCTTCCTTGTCCCACCTACCCTATCCTTCCTGCCTGGCTACTGGCCAATCAGCACTTTATTTATTTTAACCAATCAGATCAACACATTTGACATATAGAACATCGCACAGCAAAACTCAGGGTTCCATTTATGATAGATAAGCACTCTAGGAACTGAGCCACAAATTACATCTGGAAGTATAAAAACTGATAAGGAACTGATCCTTAACAATTTTATACTCTAGTCCCTTCCCTACTTGTAGATTGGCAGTGATACTTTTTCTTAATTTTAAAGTTATATAAAATAATGGGTTTGTGAGATTTTCATTCATATGTCATTACATTTGTCTTTATCCATCCCACTCCCTCTGTACACTCCCCAGCCCTCTTTCCAGCTACAGTTATCTGCTCTTCCCTTGTCAGTTCCAATGTTTTAATTTTTTTTTTTTTTTACAATCTCAATTTCCTTGCTGAATTGTTATTCTATTTTACTGACTGATACATACTGCTGATCTCTCATCCCTTTTTCTTCACTTTTCTTCTATGTTGCTAACCTTCTTCTTCAGGTCCTGGATTGAATTCATCTGCTATTTTTTAAGGTCAGTGATGATTTTGACTAGCAAACTTTTGAAATATTTACTCAGCATCATATCTATTTCAGAATCTTTCAATTTAGTAACTGAGGCTTTCTGGTTTTATGGGAGAGTCATGTTACCTTACTTTTTCATGTTCCTAAATTAAAATTTGCCTCTGTTTGTTTGTTTAGACATTTATTCTTATTTTGTTTATTATGTTGGTATTGAGCATCCTACACTTGAAGGCTCAGTTTTCAGTATGATCCTGAGAGGAGAAACTGCTATAATAGCAACATTATCCATGCAATTTGTAGAAATACACTTAAATTGATTAAAGCCCACCAATATAATACCTTAGATCATAAACCAAATATGGTGAAGCTAACTCAAAGTGACCTGTGGGATTAAAATTTGTTTAGTATAAAAATGGAAGAGAGATAAGGGTAAATAATAAGTGATCGGAAAAAGAATAGGAAAGAAGAATGTTTTGGAAAGGAAAAGGAAAGAGCAAGAAGTTAGAAAACAGAAGGGTTTTTCCAATAATGAAAAAACATGGAAACCAAATTAGGTAAATGCAAGAAGGGAATAAACAAATTAAAATGTGAGGGTTTTTTTTTTGTCTTTTTATTTTCTACTTTATGCATGTGGATGTGCTGTGTATATATGTGTATGCATTTTTATGTGTATGGGCAAGTGCATATGTGCACATGCATGTAGAGGTTCAGGATTGAATGTCCAGTGTCTTCCTCAATCACTCTCCACCTCATACAGAGCCTCTCACTGAATCTACCGCTCCTTGATTCAGCTAGTTTGGCCAGCCAGCCTGCTACAGAAATCCAGTTTGCGTCCATTGCAATTGCAAGTGGGCTGCAATCCCACATGACTTTTTCTGTAGGGTGTGGGGATCTGAACTCCAGATTGCATGGTTGCTGGGCAGGCACATTATCAGCTGAGCCTTCTCCCCAGCCAGCTCCCCATAAAAGTTTTCTTAAATATGCAAAATAAGAACATGAATATAGTACTAAATTTATGTATAGTAGAAAGAACAAAAAGTGGAGAAATCTGGAGCAAAAAAAAGGGAAAAGAAAGAAAATTATGCAATGATGAAAATATGTACAGAAATTAAATGACCGTAGGAGGGGGAATAAAATTAAAAGACAAATTTTAGTATGATAAAGAAAATTTAGTATGATAAAAAGAATAATGGTGGGAGGGTAAACATAGAAAAAGGAAGAAGAAAATGAAGTGTTGGAGAAGCTGTTTTTCCCGTGTTCCCAGCAAGTAGAGACTGCCCATTATATGCTGGGCACAATGTAATCGACTGGTCTTGTGGATACCTGTCTTGAGAGTGGTATATGTTGTTTTATGAGACTTTATTTCACAAGTGTCCCATGTCTACTGAGCTATGCTCATTTTATAAACGTCCCTTCTTTGTGTGCCAGGGGCCTCTGCTGGTCACAGTTAGCTTTGCAGTCTATGGACTGGGCAGGTGATCTCACCCTTCAGAGACCACAGATCATACCATCTGGAGTGCTGAATTTTCCAGCTGGAGTGATGTCTTGTAAACCCACTGGAAATGTGGGAAGCAACCAAGGAGGTAAGATCTGTTCAGGTAGGAGGAGAGCTGACAACATTTGGAAGAGCTCACTAGTATTTATCACCATTCTGGGCATGCAGTTGAAGTCTACAAGGCTGCTGGGGCTAAAGTGGTCTTGGGCTCTGCAAGAGATCTACAAGTTCTTGGACTCTAGACTCAGGTTCTTGGTCACCCAAGCCTCAATAGATATGAGTCCCATCTCCTGTAATGGGCCTTAAGTCAATTCAGATATTTGTTGATTACTCCCACAGCTTTGTGCTACCATTGCACTAGTATATCTTGGAGGCAAGACACCATTGTAATTCCAAGAGTTTGTAAATGGGTTGGTGTGTACCTTTCTCCTTTGGTAGCATGAAGAGTACCTTCTGGTACCAAGAACACTAGCCAATAAGGGTAAAGGTTATAGGCAGGCACCAGCTCAACTTCTCCATGTTCAATGAGTTATATAGGCGTTGTTTTCAGCTTAAGGGCCTTGCCATCAGTTTGTGGAGAGCAACTTTATAGTCTTGGCAACAGCCTGGGTTGTTTGGGAGTTCACATGAGACCCCTTTGGCCAACAGCTTGATCAGATGTAACCCATTCCCAGTACTGAAACTTCATGTGGTAATGAGAGATGTCCAGTTGGGGTTCTGTCTCCTCCATTATTTTGGTGATTTCATTTAGGTGACCTTCATATATGTATATATTTTAGGAAGCTTCCACTGTAATAGGTTGCCATACAACACTTCAAATGCCCCTTAATTTTAGATGTCCCTCTCCATATTTCCTTCTTCCCTCCGTGTGCTCACTTCATCTGACTGTTCCAGTCCGCACCCTTTGTCCATTGATAACTATCTATTTTATTTCCTCTTCCTATGGAGATCTGTCCCTCTCCGAGTACCTTATTCTTTACCTAAAAGCTGTGGTTTTTATGGACTGTAGCTTGCTTATCTTTGACTTAACAGCTAATATCAACATATAAGCAAATACATATAATATTTGTATTTCTGGGTCTGGGTTACCTCACTCAGTATGATTTTTTTTCTAGTTCCATCCATTTACCTGCGAATTTAATTTTTTTAAATGTTGGAGTAAAATTTCATTGTATTTTTTATCTATCCATCCATTGACAGACACCTAGATTATTCCCAATTTCTGACTATTATGAACAAAACAGCACTGAGCATGGTTGAGGAAGTGTCTCTGTAGTAGAATGAAGCATTCTTTGAATATGTATATACGATTAGTGCAACTGGAACTTGAGGTAGATCAGGTGTCATCATCCTGAGTTACTACCATACTTATTTTCATAGTGGTTGTACAAATTTGCACTCCTACCAGCAACAGATGAGTGCTCCCCCACTCCATGTAATGTCATTTATTTTATTGATCTTGGCCATTCTGACACATGTAAAATGAAATATCAAAGTAGTTTGGATTTGCATTTCCCTGATGACTAAATTTAGGATGTTGAACATTTCTTTTAGTGCTTCTCAGCCACTTGAGTTTCCTCTTTTGAGAATTCTGTTTAGATCTGAACCTAATTTTTAAAATTGGATTATTTTGTTCTTAATATTTATTTGATATCTTGAGGTTTATTTGAGTTCTTTATATGTTTTCAACATTAGTCCTCTATGAGATGTGTAGTTGGTAAAAATCTTTTCCTATTCTGTGGGCTGCTGCTTTGTCTAAATGACAGTATCCTTTGCTGTGCAGAGAATTTTCCGTTTCATGAGGTTCCATTTATTAATTGTCCATCTCAGTGCCCGTGCTATTATTGGTATTATATTCAGGAAGTGGTCTCCTATGCCAATGTGTTCAAAACTATTTCCTACTTTCTCTTCTATCAGGTTCAATGTTACTGGATTTATTTTGATCCATTTGGAGTTGAGTTTTTGCAGGGTAGTAAGTACAGATCTATTTGGATTCTACAGGCAGACATCCAGTTTGACCAGCACTATTTGCTGAAGATGCTGTTTTTTTCTGGTGTGTATTTCTGGATTGTTTTAATCAAAAATCAAACGTCCATAGGTATGTGGAATTATGTATATGTCTTCAGTACTATTCCACTGATCAACATGACTGGTTTTTTTATACCAGTATCATGCTGTTTTTATTACTATAGCTCTGTAGTACAACTTGAAATCAGGAATAGTGATACCCCCAGCAGTTCTTTTATCATTTGGGATTATTTTAGTTATCCTTTGTGTGTGTGTGTGTGTGTGTGTGTGTGTGTGTGTGTGTGTGTCCTCATACGAACCTGAAAACATTTCTTTCAAGATCTGTGAAGAATTGTGTTGGAATTTTGATGAGGATTGTATTGAATCTGTAGATTGCCTTTGGTGGATAGGCACTTTTATTATGTTAATTCTACTGATCCATGAGCATGGGAGACCTTTCCATCTTCTGATATCTTCTTCAATTTCCTTCTTCAAAGACTTGAAGTTCTTGTCATGCAAGTCTTTCACTTGCTTAGTTAGAGTTACCCCCAAGATACTTTATATTATTTGAGGCTATTGTGAAAGATATTGTTTCCCTGATTTTTTTCTCAGTTCATTTTGCCATTTGTATAGGAAGACTACTGATTTTTGTGACTTAATTTTGTATCCAGCTACTTTGCTGAAAGTGTTTATCAGCTGTGGGAATTTTCCAGTGGAATTTTTAGGGTCACTTACATATACTGTCATATCATCTGCAAATAATGATACTTTGACTCCTTTCATTTCAATTTGTAACTCCTTGATCTCCTTTAATTGCCTTATTGCTCTATCTAAGACATCAACAGGTATGGAAAGAGTGGACAATCTTGACTTGTTCCTGATTTTAGTGGAATTGCTTTGAGTTTCTCTCCATTGAAGTGGATGTTGGCTATGGGCTTGCTGTCACCTGCCTTACTATGTTGAGGTATGTGCCTTATATTCCTAATCTCAATGGGATTTTTATCATGAAAGGTGTTGGATTTTGTCAAACGTATTTTCTGCATCTAATGAGATGATCATGTAGTTTTCTTATTTGAGCCTGTTTATATAGTGGATTACATTTATCAATTTACATAGGTTGAACCATCCCTGTATCTCCTGGATGAAATCTACTTGATCATGGTGGACCATCTTTTTGATGTGTCCTTGGATTTAGTTTGTAGTTATTTTATTGAGAGTTTTTGCATATATGTTCATAAGGAAAATTGCTCTGTAATTTTCTTTGTTGTTTTTGTGTGGTTTGGGTGTCAGGGTAACTGCAGCCTCATAAAATGAATTGGGCAATGTTCTTTCTGCTTCTATTTTGTGGGCTAATTTGAGGAGTATTGGCATTAACTCTCCTTTGAATGTCTGGTAGAATTCTGTGCTAAAACCATCTGTCTCTGGTTTGTTGGTGTTGGTGTTGGTGTTGGTGGTAGACTTTTAAAAAAATTTTTAATTGACTTTTTTGAGATAGGGTTTCTCCGTGTAGCTTTGGAGCCTTTCCTTGAACTCACACTGTAGCCCAGGCTGGCCTCAAACTCACAAAAATCTACCTGCCTCTGCCTCCCGAGTGCTGAGATTAAAGGCATCTACCACTTGGCTGCTGTTAGTAGACTTTTAATGACTGCTTCTATTTCACTAGAAGTTATAGATCTGTTTAAATTGCTTATCTGATCTTGATTTAACTTTAGTAGAAAAATATCCATTTCTTTTATATTTTCCAATTTGGTGGAGTACAGGTATTTAAGGTAAGTCCTAATGATTCTCTGAATTTCCTCTGTGTACATTGCTATGTCCCCTCTTCATCTCTAATTTTGTTAAGTTGGATGTTATTCTCTGCCTTTTAGTTAATTTGGCTAGGGAATTGTCAATATTACCGATTTTCTCAAAGAATTCTTTGTTTAATTGATTCTTTGTATTGGTTTTGTTTGTTTGTTTCTATGTTATTGATTTCAGCCCTAAGTTTTATTGCTCCTTGCCATCTACTTCTTTTGGATGTGATTTCTTCTCTTTTGTTCCAGATCTTTCAGGTGTGCGCTGGTAAGTTCCTAACATGAAATCTCTCCAATTTCTTGATGTAAGCACTTAGTGCTACAAACTTGCCTATTAGAACTGCCTTCATTATGTCCCATAAGTTTGGATATGTAGTGTTTTCATTTTCATTCAATAATTGAAATATTTTCATTTTGTTCTTAATTTTTGTCTTGACCTATTTTGTCTTTGACCATTCAGTAGTGAGTTGTTCAGTTTCCATGAGCTTGTAAATGTTTACTGTTTTTGTTGTTGATATCCAGTTTTAATCCATGGTGGTCAGATAGGATGCACAGTGTTATGTCACTTTTCTTGTATCCGTTTGAGACTTGCTTTGTGTCAAAGTATGTAGTCAATTTTGGGAAAGTTCCATGAGCTGCTGAGAAGGTATGCTCTTTTGAGTTTGGGTGAAATGTTCTGTAAATATGTGTTAGGTCCCTTTGGCTTATGATGTCAGTTAACTAACTCCAGCATTTCTTTGCTTAGTTTTTATCTGGACAACCAGTATATTAGCAAAATGGGACATTGAAGTCACCTGCTATTCCTGCAAGAGGGTCAATATGTGCTTTAAGCTGTAGTAGTGTTACTTTTATGGACTTGGGTGTTCTTGTGTTTGGTATATAGATGTTAAGAATTGCACCATCCTCTTGGTGGATTTTTACTTTGATGGGTATGTAGTGGCCTTCTCTATGTCTTCTGATTAGTTTAAAGTCTATTTTGTCAGATATTAAAAATGGCTATGCTGGCAGGGCAGTGGTGGCGCATGCCTTTAATCCCAGAACTCAGAGGCAGAGACAGACAGATCTTTGTGAATCCAAGGCCAGCCTGGTCTACAGAGCGAGATCCAGGAAAGGCACAAAGCTACACAGAGAAACCATGTCCCAAACAACAACAACAACAACAACAACAACAAAATGGCTATGCTGGCTTACTTCTTGGTTCCATTTTCTTAGAATATCTTCCCCCATCCGTTTACCCTGAGGTGATATCTATCCTTGATGCAAATCTTACCAACAGAATAGAAGAAATGGAAGAGAGAATCTTGGTTCCATTTTCTTTCTTGGGTGCAGCAGAAGCCATAGGTATTGAGAGTTATCAATGAGTAATGTTTGGGGAATTCCTGTTATTTTGTTGTTATGGTTGCCCCCCTTTGATTAGTTTGTTTGGGATTATTTATTCCTTGTGTTTTCTTGGGTGTGATTAACCTCTTCAGGTTGACATTTTCCTTCTAGTGCCTTCTATAATGCTGGATTTGTAGGTATGTTTTGCTTAAATTTGGTTTTATCATGAAATGTCTTTTTCTCCAATTACTATGATTGAAAGTTTTAGTGGTTATAGTAGTCTGGGCTAGCATCTATGGTCTCTTAGAGTTGCCATTGCATTGTAATACAGATATCACATCACTAAATTTTAATTGAATCAAAAGCAAGTTGTATTGAGAAAAAAGTAAATCTGGGGAGTCTGATGAATAATATATATATATATTTCAAGACAGGGGTTTTTTTTTGTAGCTATGGAGCCTGTCCTGGACTAGCTCTGTAGACCAGGCTGGCCCGAACTCACAGAGATCTGCCTGCCTCTGCCTCCCGAGTGCTGGGATTAAAGGCGTGCGCCATGACTGCCTGGCTGAATAATCATATTTTTAATCATTCACTTTCATGAGGTTTCTAAGCAATTTCAGAACATGGCTAATTTTTCATTTTACCTATGAAATTCACTTTTGTTTTCACAAGTATACAGTGAAATTTTGCATAAGCTACATGGTAAAAGATGGTATAATTGTTCTCATAATGTTTTCTAGAATTTTCTAAGGATGATAGGTTTAGATTTATGGTTCAAATATGGATAAATATGGGTATAGTCATATATATATATATATAATTCCATTTTTCTTAGCATATTTACTATTTTATTAGCAGATACCTATAGTTATAACTATAGATAATCTATAATCTTTTAACCTCCTTAATAACTGAATCAGTGGTTTAAAATTTTTAAATTCTAGTTTCTCTCATATTCATGTTGACATATAAGACATACTTTGTGGGTTTTTTTTTTTTTTTTTTTTTTTTTTTTTTTTTTTTTTTTTTGTCGAGACAGGGTTTCTCTGTAGCTTTGGAGGCTGTCCTGGAACTTGGTTTGTAGACCAGGCTGGCCTTGAACTCATAGAGATCCTCCTGCCTCTGCCTCCCGAGTGCTGGGATTACAAGCCTGAGCCACCACTGCCTGGCTACTTTGTCTTCTTTTACAGTAATATTCTTTTGATTTTTTTCAAAAACTCTAAATGCTTGCATTTTAGCTGAAATTATTTTAGAATTTAACACTATTTTATGCTGTTGTAATGTTTTATATATACATTATTTTCTTATATTTATGTATAGCTCTCTTGCTTACTAAAGTAGTCAAGAAGAACCAATTTCCTAATCCATAGCTGCAACCAACAACTAAAAATGTTTTTAAAAAACTGTTTCAGGGCCAGGCAAGGTGGTGCACACCTTTAATCCCAGTACTCAGGAGGCAGAGGCAGGAGGATCTCTGTGACTTTGAGGCCAGTCTGGTATGCATAGCAAATTTTAGGTCAGTGAGACATGTCTACCAAAACTGTTTTCATCTCACAACTGATATATTAGAATACAGTTATTTGATTCAAGTAATAAAGAAAAAGAGAAAGAAAAAAAAGAAAGAAAATTATGAAATTGGAAAAAAGTATAAATTAAATTATAAACACCATATTTTTCTATTGTATTTTATACAACAGAGTATTTTTAGATAGAATTATTATCCTAGTTAAATTTGATATCATTTTGAGATTAGCCACTTGAGTTTATAGAAAAAAGAGTAAATTTTTAAGACAAGGTCTTATTCAGCCTCAAACTCATTAAGTAGCTGTGGTTGATCTTGAACTATCTGATCCTCCTGTCTCTATCTTTAAGTGCCAGGCTTTTAGATGTGTATCACTAGATCTGGTTTATGTGATACTGGGTATTGCACATAGGGTTTTGTATATTCTAGAGGCAACATGAATGAGAAGTTAGTAAGACATTTTTCGATGATACAGTAACTAATCCAATTGAACATTTATCCATGAATATGAAGAATGACATCCAAAGAACCCTTTTCACTTACAAATGGAAAAATCCAAAAATTATCTGAAGTTGATGTTACTGCTTGGACATAAATACACATGCTGCTGGAATATGAATGGTGCTGAACTCTTTGAACCTTATGGTTTATCCTGGAAGAACTATGTTATCATTGACAGTATGATGATGCAAAAGCAGCGGTGGGAAATTTTCTGGTCCTTTAGTCAAGACAACTGCCCCACTGTATTTTTCACCCCCATGCACTTACAGCAAAAAAATTTAAATTATAGTTTTGTTCAATAATGTCCTTGATAAAAACAATAGACATTTGTGCTGGTTAGTTATTGTTCAGTTGACACAAGCTAGGGTCATCTGGGAAGAGGAACCTCAATTGAGAAAATGTCTCCATCAGACTGGGCTGTAGGCAAGACTATGGAGGCATTTTCTTGACTAATAATTGATATGAGTGGGCCCAGCCCACTGAGGCCAATGCTACTCTGAAAAGGTAGTGCTGGGTATTATAAGAAAAGCAGCTGGGTGGTGGTGGCGCACGCCTTTAATCCCAGCACTCGGGAGGCAGAGGCAGGCAGATCTCTGTGAGTTTGAGGCCAGCCTGGTCTACAGAGTGAGTTCCAGGAAAGGCACAAAGCTACACAGAGAAACCCTGTCTCGAAAAAAAAGAAAAAAGAAAAAAAGAAAAGCAGCCGATCAAGCCATGCAGAATAAGCCAGTAAGCCAATTTCCCCATCACCTCTTCCTCTGCTCCTATCCTGTCATCCTTCAATGATTGACTGTGATTGGAACATGTAAGCCAAATAAACCCTTTCTTCCCTGAGCTGCTTTTGGTCATGGTGTTTATCACAACAATAAACCAAATTAGGACAATGCTATTTTATTAAGTCTTTACCTTTCAGTAAATTAAGAAAAAAAATCTGTGGGATAACACTTTTACTATGTACTGAAATATGACATAGATCTTATAAAAAGCACTTGTTTGATCAGAGAGCTGAGTGATAGCCACATTTTTTTTTCATGAAACACCATTTTCATTTGAACAGAGAACTGGCAAAAGAACCATGACTAGTCAGCAGGCATTGCCTCAAAGTTGAATGATGTAGCCATGTTACCGTGCGCCACCACCCCCCAGCTGCTTTTCTTATAATACCCAGCACTACCTTTTCAGAGTAGCATTGGCCTCAGTGGGTTGGGCCCATTCACATCAATTATTAGTCAAGAAAATGCCTCCATAGACTTGCCTACAGCCCAGTGTAGCAAGGAAAAGAATGGGCAATATTTGTCACTAATGATAACATTTAAACTTTCAGGGAAAAGTGGAACTTTGAAAAACCTGGATCTACCTCTGTGAGTCTGACTTTTTTTGAAGAGATCAGTGATGGTAACCATATGATATTCTAGATATTTTACAATGGAATGCATCAGAATTTGAAAGACCTGTCCAAAGCCATGAAATATTTTCTATACTATGAAATATTTTCCATATAGTTAATGTATGTCATTCCAAATTCACATATGGTGGAAGTTCCACTTAAGACACAAGATAGACCAATGTATTGAATTGTAACAGAATCTGAACCATGCATTGATGGGATATCAGAGTTCATGCTGTAATCTTAATTTAAAAACCATTACCAATTGCTAAGTTTGTTACGGAATCAAAAAAGAATACCCAAAATTATTAGAAAAAAAGCTATTATAATATTTCTCCCTTTTCCAACCATATAGTCATTTAAATCTAATTTTTCTTCAAGCAAAACAGGAGGTTATAGTGTGGAACATTAGGTGGAGATGTGTTACATTCATTTATGCTGTGGAATATTTGTTTAATGATGCAAAGATGTGTTGTATTATTTTTTTTAAAGATTTATTTATTTATTATGTATACAGAAGAGGGTGCAAGATCTCATTACAGATGGTTGTGAGCCACCATGTGGTTGCTGGGAATTGAACTCAGGACCTCTGGAAGAACAGTCAGTGCTCTTAACCTCTGAGCCATCTCTCTAGCCCATGTTGTATTATTTTTAAGTTGCATTTGTTTAACTCTGTGAAGCTGTGTTACTTTGCCTGCCTAAAACACCTGATTGATCTAATAAAGAGCTGAATGGCCCATATCTAAGCAGGAGAGGGCCAGGTAGGGCTGCCTGACAGAGAGAATAAATAGAAGGAGAAAAAGAGAAGAAGGAGGAGCGAGAAAAGAAAGAGAGGAGGATGCCAGGAGTCAACCACCCAGCCACACAGCCAGCTACAGAGAAAGAAGTAAAGGTATGAAGAATACAGAAAGGTAAAAGCCCAGAAGCAAAAGGTAGATGGGATAATTTAAGAAAAGCTGGCTAAAAATAAGCCAAGCTAAGGCTGGGCATACATAAGTAAGATTAATTCTCTGTGTATTTATTTGGGAGCTGAGTGGTGAGCCCACAAAGAGTAAAAAAATATATATATAGAAAGTTGAATTCACAAGTAGACATGAAGTTAAGCTACACATTAAAAGATATTTGAAAAACTGTAAAACACTAGCACTCTTCTTACTAATATGTTGTAAATGATCATTTTCCCATTAAAATGTCATGTTTAAATGTTTAAAAACACTGTGTCTTTGTTAGATTATAGATGTACTAAAATTTTAGGTAAAGTAATAAACAGAGGTTAAGTTTTCTAAAATTCAATTTCCAATACAAACAATATTGATCTATCTATACAATCAAGTGCTGTTTGGGATCTTCAAGAAGACTTAAGACTATGAAACGGGTCCTGGGTACAAAACATTTGGGGACTGTAAGATGCATATTTGTGACTTGAAGCTCCAAGCCTTGTTAGAAAGTTAGCCTCTTGTCCAATGTGGCAGAGACAATTATGGTCTCAACTGGGACTTTGAGTATCATGTATGAGTGCTGTGTAAATGCAAGCTCAATCTTGAAAATAAGTATATTTTCCTATTCTTACATGGCTTCATCATTTTATGGCAAAACAAGAGTAAATATAATTCACTTATACCAGGAAAGACATATCATTAATAATATAAACATTTGGATAATTTAAGATCCACACACTAGTCTTTTATCTATATAAGTATAGAGTGTATACCTCTTCTAGAGAAGAAAAAAAAACCAAGAAAACATATACTTATTCTCCTTCTTACTTGGAATTACTACTTGGTTCCGTTCAGTCTTATTATGTCTGTGCTTTACCAATATAATCATTAGAAATAATATTTCAAGTATTATTCAATTGTACTTCAATTCAATTTCAAGTATGCATATTCAATTATACATATGCATATATATACCTATAAACATACACAAATTATAACCATGAACACATCATGTTCAAGAACTGGCAGCCTAAGAAAGGGTCAAATGTTCAGTAACCCAGAGGTAAGTTTCCTATTCCTCTTTGATTACTTGTCTCCTATCCAAGTTATAATTTCTATCATGCCCAGAAGGTAATAGAAACTCAATTTGTTGTCTGAGTGAGTAGTCTCATAGGAGCATGACCAACAAAAGCATCTGGACAATAATTCCCTGCATCAAAATGGGATCCAATTTTTAAGGGAAAACAGCTGTTAAGGTCAGGTTTTGCCCTGCCCTTCAGTAAATTCACAGAGAGTGTCACACACCTCAGACTTTTAAAAGTCCCTGTTAATAGTGGAACTTGTTGAGAATTTAGACTATAGACTTTGTCAAGGCTGCTGAGGCTCAGGTACCCGCTTCCAGTGAATTCTGAGGTAGTATCTATCTTTTTAACTGTTTCTGGAAATTTAAAGGTTTGGAGCAAATCAACTGTCCTAAACAAATTAGAGTCAAGAGTTCATAATGGCAATGGTTTGACTTAACTTTTTAAAAGTGTCTTCTACAAACATAATGGAAGTGGATTTTGAATTGGGAGTGAAGAAACGTGCATTCCAGTCCTGGTTCTGCTGTTGATTGTTTCTGAGGATCCCTGGAGAGATGACTTCATTGCATACTCTGGATCGTGTCTGTTTCCTGGAGCCTTACAGAACTGGCATAAGAGAGTGAGAATGTGTGCAAAAGCATATTGAGCTTCTTAAGATGAAAAGTTTAATGATCCAACTAGACTGGAGAATAAAGTTCTCTCTTATTTTCTGATACATAATTTATTTTCTTTACATAACTTGAGAGCTATTCAAATAAAGTATAAAGTTTAAGGCAGTCAAGAAAGTATGGCTGTATACCAAGAGAATCAAGTGATCTATATGAAAAACAAATGGAGCTTTTTTCTTCTCTCTATTAAAGCATCAACCGCCCTTCCAGTTTTCCAAACTTGCATGCTGCATTTTCTATATGTATTGTTTTGTCCACTGCTGTACCATCTTGTAAGGCCCTTGCTATGGCAGTCAGTAAATGCATGTTACATGAAATAGGTTCCCAGTGTAATATTGATGGTAGAGTTCCTTACCTTTTAATTCTTGTAACAGCCTGTCAAGTGGCTTCCCTACCTCTAGTGAACAAATAAGGCTCTGACCTGTATTTTAATTCCTGTTCTCTTTCCAGCTTGTTCTCTTTATTGCTATATTTAAGCTTAAGAGATAGTCAGAATTTTACTCTCATAAATTGCATGGAGAACTGTTTTAAAATATTCAAACTTAGCAGAAAATCATCCTGTGGAGTAATTGTAAAATGAAAGATTTAAGAAAAACCAAGAAGTGCCTGATTAACACTGGTATGAAGCTTGTCTTATTTCAAACTCTAGTGCCTCATGTTACTCCACTATTGTCCAAAGACCTGTTCAGAACAGGACATATTTGGAACTCTGAAAGCAATGTTTTGCATTAGATATGTGAATGATTCACAAGGCAATTCCTTCCTTTATTTTTGACTTGGTTAAAGTCAGCCCCATTGTCCCACTCTCCTTTAGACAGCTTCAAAATCACTCAAAACACAGTATTTTGTCAAAGTAGTCCATTAAATGAGCCTTGCTTATTCATTCAGACACTTGCTCTCGGGAGACCTCCAGTTTGTCCTTTCCTCTATATTCTCATTGTGCTTCCATAATTTAAGCTCTTGTTAACTGAAACCCTGAACTACATTCACAACTTTTCAAGTGGAAAAATCCTGATGTAGTTCCTACCTCTTCTTCCTTCTTCCTTTAGAAAATTGCAAACTAAATATAACAGAGATTTTATTTCTTTTTAGGATAAGAATGGAGAGAATCATGAAAGCTATATTCAAACAAAACTTACTTTAAAAAATAAAGAGAGACAAAGATAATCAAAAGCTGGTCTACAAGAAATGCTAAATTCAAATCTGAATGAGACATTAATGAATAAGAATGAAATATAGGAAAACAACAAACAATATTTCAGCAATTATAAAATGTCTGTTACTTTTCCATTGATGTGACAAAATACCATGACCAAAGCATTTAATTTGGGTTTACAGTTCTAGAGGGTTAGTCCATGGCCATCATGGTGGGGAACATGACAGCAAGCAGGCATGGCATTGGAGCAATAGCTGAAAGCTTACATCTGATATACAAGTAAGAGACAGAGAGTGTGTTAACAGGGATTGTGGAAGGCTTCTGAAATCTCAAAGCCCATTTCCAGTGACACACCTACTCCAACAAGGCCACACCTTCTAATCCTTCCCAAACAATTCCACTAACTGGGAACTAAATATTCAAATAAATGAGCCTATGGGGGCCATTCTCAATCAAACTACTACAGTAAACAATATCTGTCATTAGTAACCTTAAATGTAAATGGCCTCAAGTAATCAATAAAGAAATGCAGACTGGCTAGCTGGATTGAGAAAACTAGATCCACCATAAAACAAACACAAATGGGTGTAAAATGTCACATAAATCCTAGTACAATAATCAGGGGTGACTTTATTACTCCACTCTCATCTCTATTTAGGGATTCAAGATGGTTCAGTGGGTAAAGGCACTTGCCACACAAACCTGATGACTTGAGTTTGATCCCTGGAACCCATGTAAAGGTGGAAGGAGAAAACCAAATACAAAGCTGCTTTCTTTTCTCCACATGGAAGCAGTGGCATGGCTACCCCTGACACATCACACACACACACACACACACACACACACACACACACACACACACACACACAATTTAAATAATTTAGAAAATCAAATGAAAAGTGAAAGTAGAGTTTACCAGAACTCTGAAGTACAGATAAGGCATTTCTAAGAGGGAAGTTTATAGCAATGAATGCTTGCATTAAAAAAATAAAATTCAGAAGCAAGACTTGATGGTCCATGCCTGTAACCCCAGAACTTAGAAGACAGAGACGGGATAATAGGAGCACAACCAGTTTTGAGGCCAGACTGGACTGCATGAGATCCTGTCTCAAAGAAACAAAAATCAGTTAGATCACAAACAAAATGTAATAATGTATTTGAAGGTCTTACAAAATTAAGAAGAGTAGATGAAAAGAATAATAATACCAGTGCAGAAATTAAAATGGATTAAAAGAGTAATAAATAAAATCAACTAAGCAAAAAATATGGTTCTTTGGAAAGATAAACAGTAATATATAGTTAAACTAATCAGAGACAAGAGAGAGAATACCCAAATTAATAAAATTTCCTTTTTGACTCAAAGTATTTTGTGTTTGTCATTTATTATAAACAATTTTTAAATTTCTTTTTTAATTGAACAAGTTTAGAGATTTAGAGATTTATTTATTTTCATCTTGTGTATATGAGTATTTTACCCATGTGTATGTATATGCACCACATGCATGTCTGGTGCCTGTGAAGGCTAGAAGATGGCACTGAAGTTACAGTTGGTTGTAAGCTACCATGTGGGATCAGCCAGTGCTTTCAGCCACTGGGATAGCTCTCCAGCCTTTTTTTTTTTTTTTAACATTTTTCTCTCTTCCTCTCCCTCTCTCTCTCCATGTCTCACACCCCACCCTTGTGTATGCATGTGTGTGTGTGTGTGTGTGTGTGTGTGTGTGTGTGTTTGAATGGATGTACCATGTTTGTACAGGTATCCATTCAGACCAGAAGAAGGCATTGGAGTTTTCCTTTGTGATGTATCTGTTGAGGTTGCTGGGAACTGAACTCAGGTCCTCTGGAAGAGTAGGAACTGCTCTTAACCACTAAGCTACATTTTAATAGGTTAGTTTATGGTGTTTATCTTTATAACTGGTTATTCTTTCCTATAACTACTGACAATTTAGTATATTAGTTGTTGAGCTGCTGTGTCTTCACTTATATCTCAACAGAACAGACCTTCATGATTGTACCTCACCAAAATATCCTCTCCTCTACTTCCCTGTCATCATAGTATTAATGACAAATACCACTGTGTTTTTCTCGTTTTTCTTTTCCTCTACACACACACAAATCCCTACATAAATACAACCTGATCTGTCTCTATGATGCTACTTGTTTTCAGAGTTGACCATTTGGTACTGGACAACCAGTTGGTGTACTCGTCTCTGGGAAAGACTATTTTTTCCCAAGCTCAGCATTCTTTAGTTGCCTACAGTTCTATGTCTAGGATTGAGGCCTCTGAACCTTCCCCTGCCTATGTTAGCCTGCCTATGTTAGCAAGTACATTGATGTTGTCCTTGTTCAGGTAAAGTTTAGGTAACCGTATCAGTTCATGTATGAAAATTCTGACATTTCTAGGAGATAAAATTTCACAGCAAACTCCCTGTTCCTCTAGGTGTTTTTTTATGTCCCTTTTTAAAATAATAATTGTAGGAGTTGTGTTGTAGATGTATCTATCCATTGGGACTGGGCTCCACAACTTTGCATTTTGATTAGTTGTGATTTTCAGTAATAGTCTCCATCTGTTTTTAAAAAGTTTCTTTGATGAGTGATGAGAACCACACTTACCTGTGGGTATAAGGAAAAGTAATTAGATGTAATTAGTGATTATGCTGGTTTCATCAAGTGGTGGTTGTAGGTTCTTATCCAAGTTCCATAATTTCACTAGCCCTGGATAGTTGGCTAGATTTCTAGTATCAGGCATCATTTCTTTCTTGCTGAGTGAGTCTTAAGCTCAATCAGAGAGCTGTTGATTACCTTCAAGGTATGTGTGCCACTCTTGCCCCCTTAAGGTTATCATGCCATGCCAATAATTGTTGTGATTCATAAGCATCATAGCTGTATAGGACTATTGGTTGCTTCCTTCCTTTGGAAGCTTATATGGTACCTTCTGGTGCCATGAAATTGAATCGTCAGGAAGGAAGCTTTCAGGTTAGCTCCAACTGTAAGCGTCTGGGCCCTGTGTCCAAAGCGTATAATGTCTTCAGCAATAATGACTTACTTTCCACATCTGGGGACAACCAAAGACAATAGCAATAGCCTACAATGTTTTGGGAGTTTCCTGGACATTCCTAACCAACAACTCAAAAGAGAACTCCTCATGCCTACTGTTGGGGATTATGTTATGTGATCTATTGCTTTGTGGGGGCTGGGGGGGATTCATTGTCAGCCCAGATGGGAAAATTTCATTTAAACTATGTATGTCTATTACACACTGACTCACATGTATTATAGGTATTAAAGGTAGATTGTTAATAGTATGATTCATTATGAAAATTTTAGACATCCTTAGTGTTATTTTACCTCATCCTTGCTTATTTTTTTCACTTATTCCCCCTTCCAATTAGCTCTCCTCCATTCTTCCCACTTCCTGCTTCAGATGACTTGTGCTAGGCTGTTCCCCTCTCTAGTTTCTCCTCCTCCCAGAAATAGTCCCCTTTTCTTTCCTGGTTTCTGTAGTTACTCCAGGTCATGTAATCACGTCTGAGCATTTGAAGCTAGGAACCTCAGATGAAAGAAAATATGCAATGTTTATTTTTCTGTGTCAGGGTTACTTCACTCAATATAATCTTTTCTAGTTTTATAAATATACCTGAAAATTTCCTTATTCTTTATGATGAGTAGTATCCCATTGTGTATACACACCACATTTTCATTATCCTTTTGTCAGTGGAAGGACATTTTGGTTGTTCCTATTTCCTAGTTATTCTGAATAGAGAATACATGAACATGGCTGAGCAAGTATCTGTGGAGTAGGATATTGGTAATCTGGGCACATGCCAAGGAGTGGTATATCTGGACATAGGCTAAATCTAGTTTTAGCTTTTTAAGGATTATCTAAACTAATTTTCATAGTGAATGCACTAGCTTGCAATCCCACCAACAAGTCAATGAGGATTCCCTTTTCCCCAGGTCCCCTCCAGCAACTCACACACATCTTAGTATGTAGCCGGAAGGTTCTTCAGAGCCTGCCTGGCCCGCGGTCCTTCAGCTGCTTATAAAATAATCATTCAGAGGCTTAATATTAATTACCAATTGCATGGCTTATGGCAGGCTTCTTCCTAGCTAGCTACTATAACTTAACCCATTTCTATTAATCTATATGTTGCCATGTAGCCGTGGCTTACTGGTACTTTTACATCTTGCTTCTCCTGGCAGCAGTTGGTGTCTCTCTCACCTCTCCTTTCTCCTTTCACTGTCTCTCTTGGATCTTCCCACCTGGCTCCATCCTGCCCTGCCATATACCAATGCAGCATTATTTATCAACCAATCAGAGCAACACATATTCACAACGTACAGAAAGACATCCCATAGCACTAGTATGTTTATATTCTAAATAGTACCCTGCATGTTTGAGGTATGTTGAATATCACAATAGCATGGACTCCAATAGAGAGATATCAGATCTAAGTTCTTAGCATATTTCATATTGGTTTGAATAGTTTGTTTTGGTATTTTTCATGTCATGCACACATGAAGTGACCTGGACCCAGAAAGACTAATGTCACATGTTCTGTCTCATCTGAAGTTCCTAGCTTCAAATCTTTAGATATATGTGCATAACCTGGAGTAAACACAGAAACATGACCTTTTCAATGTCATGCACACATAGGAAATTTCAGTATTTTCACAGCTTCCCGAAGTGTGTAATGCAGATTACAGTTTGCTCCTGGCTTAGGAGTTCATGTCTCTGCAAGTTCTGATCCATGTTCCCAAGGGCTGTAAGCGAAATAACTTTTGTGGGATCTTATTTGTTACCTGTTGAAAGCATCTCATGGGAAGCTATGTTATGTTTTGTTCACCTTTCAATCTAGATGGAGAATTAGCTACTCAAAGGATTTAAAAAAGCTGGCTTTGTAATAATAAATTTCTTTAATCTGTTTTTAACATGGAAAGTTTTTTTCTCCTTCCATTGCTTTAATTTGGGTATTAATAGCCTAGATTGACAGTTGTGGTCTTTCAGGACTTAGAGTCCATCTTTCTAAGCCCTTTTGGCTTTAAAGGTTTCTGCTGAATAATCGGGTGTTATTCTAATAGGCCTGCCTTTATAAGTGACTTGACCTTTCTCCTCACAGCTTTCAATAACATTTTTTATTCTGTGGTTTTAATGTTTTGACTACAATATGTCATGGGGAGTTCCTTTTCTGGTCCTGTCTATTTGATGTTCTGTAGGCCTATTGCAGCCAGATGGACATATCTTTCTTTAGCATTATTGAGGCCAGGAGCCTATGGCTAGACAGATCATAGGTCCTAGAGAAGAATCTACTACTATTATTCTGCTAAATGGACATAGTATTAAAAAGACTTCTAGTGCCATGTCATTATACCCATAAATTAAATGCATCCATCAACCTTCAACAAAGAATTTTCTTTTTGCAGTGAATGGCGATTAACATAGAGACCCATAAGTGGTCAGGGTAAAGAAAATAAGAGACTTTGAAATTCTCAGCCCTAAATCAGACATCTGTATCACACCCCTCCTCCCAAAGTTTAAGATCATTGTGGGAGAAGGTGTGAGAAGACTGTAAGAGCCCAAGAAAGTGGCTGATTACAAGAAAACAATTTTTTTGGACATGAGGGCAATTGCTTATATGAATTCATAGTATTTGAGACAGCATACACAAGACTGGTAGAAGCTGAAGCCATACAAAATTCCAGTATGGAGACAGGAGGAAGGACCTTAAGTCTCACCCCTATCTAAGGAACTATTGACATTGATATCAGCTGTGAAAGGGAAAGTCAGATTTCCCTAGTGAAGGCCAGACATCCAAGAGTATAGAGACACTATAAGTTGGACTCGATGGGTCTAAAAAAAAAGGATACAGTTGGGTGGGATGGGGAGGATGGATCTAGGAGAAGTAGGGGATAGGGTGGGGCAATGTGATCAAAATGCATTATACAAAATTCTCAAAGAACTAATAAATGAGAGATGGGGAAAGGATTTAAAAGGAAAGAAAATGTTGGAGTATGGCGGTGCATACCTTTTAATACTAGCACTCCAGTGCCAGAAGCAGGCAGATCTCTGTGATTTCCAGGTCAGCCCAGTATACATAGCAAGGATGTATATCGGGGTTGGTTGCTGTTCCCTTCAAGTACATATCATATATAAGATCTCCAGAACTTGGGAAATGATAAATCTTCCTCTTGTGATTGGGTTATAATCATGTGGCACATCTGATTTTAGGATAGGGAGATAGTGGGCCTGTCTTAATTGTTTGAATGCTTTAAAAATAGTATTTTCTCAGACTGGGGGTAGGAGGGTGAAGAAGTAAAAAAGATGTGTTTCATCTGGCCTGGAATAAAACAACCATCTATATTTTGAGTTTCTAATGGAGATGGACAGCCTGAAGGAGCTGGGAACATTTCCAGCTTACAGCTAGCAGGAAAATATGGACTTCTGTCATACAGCTGCAAGGAAATGAATTCTCCAATAACCTGAATGAGCTAAGAAGCAAATTATTCCCTAGAGTCCCCAGAAAGGCATGCAGCCTGGCCAACATTCTTATTTCAGTCTCATGAGACTCTGAGCAGAGAAATGCAGCTCCCCCATGCCTGGACTTCTATAAATCTAGGAAGTGATAAATAAGTGTTGTTTTCAGCAGTTAAGTTTGTAGGATTTTGTTGCTGTTGCTGTTGTTATATTGCAAGCAAAAACTAATTTAGTCTTTTCTCCTGCAGTTTAAGTGTATAGAGAGGAACTTCTTAGTGATAAACCAGTGAAGACATGCCCTGCAACTTATAGTCATTATTACTTCATGAAAGTCTATAGTAGGAGAATTTAACATAGCCTTATGCCACTACTATATTAATTACTACTAGAGGCTTCCCCGACAAAATAAGAATATTGGTTATGTTAACCACCACTTACTTAGACTAAAAACTCAAATGAGAATCCATACCTATTTAGGATTAGAGGTGTGAGTACTTGATGGAAGAATAGAAAGAAAGGAACAGTCGTTTCACAAATAACAGGAGATAGATTGGCACCTTCAGAGAACAATTAAGCTGCCAAGTGTCTAAGAAGTTGTAAAGGCAGAAGGCAGGGACTGAAGGACAAAGATCTAAGAAAACAGACTAGACTGTCAGACACAGCTTGAGATTCTTGTAAGCAAGTTAACTAATGTGAAATGAGAAATAAGGTCTGCAGAAGCTTGACGTGTGTGTGTGTGTGTGTGTGTGTGTGTGTGTGTGTGCGCACACACACGAGTGTTGTATTTTATTGTCTTTGTATTCATCCTTCATATATGTTTTCAACTCTTAAAAATATTAAACATTTATTTTACATATTTTCTAAGGCAAACCAAACAATGAAGAAACTGTTCCCACTTGTGCCAGGGACATAAAGGAAAAACCATGCTCTTCTAGAGGCCAGCTATGGCTGTTTAAACTAGGAACATAGCTTCAAGGGAGTATTTCCTGATGGAGGCCACCACATCAGAGAGGATAAAACTTGGTTCAACTTGAGTACTCCTGTTGAACCTGTTTATAAGAGGAAAGGAGGCTTCTTTCTGGTGATAAAATGGTTTTTGTATCCTGATAATGATGATAGTTACATGGGAATAAAATTTCATTTCTAAACTAGAGCTCCAAGGGTAACTGGTAGAATACTTACTATTATGTGTGAAACTGTGTTATAGTCCCAACATTTTAAAAGAAATATACCCCATCCAATCAATCTGAATGATGTCTATAGTTTAGTTAGTAGTACTATGCCACTGTCAATGTCCTGGGTTTGATTATGTCCTATGGTTATGTTATTATCGAAAAAAGATGGGGGAAGGGTATGACATAACTATTATTTTTGAAATTCTGTGTGAGCCTGGATTTATTTTACAATTAAAAATATTTGGTTGAAAAAATCTGAATACTCTTAGATTTCCATACCAGAAATTGCTAGCCTGATGAAGATGAGAAAGCAAGTGAAAAGTGTTTTTACAAAGTTGTAACAACTATGAGACACCCACTAAACCCCAACCCTGTGAAAGTAGCACAGGGTACTTAGCTGTATCTTTAACTGCTTTGTCAAGATCAGGGCTGTGGACATATTCTGAAGAAACCCTAACAAAGTCTCTCAGTCTTCTAACTCATCTTTCCCTTCCATCCCTAAACCAGTCTACTCTGCTAGGGGAATTTATACTCAGAAGTGCAGAACAGACTGTTAAGAAAAGACCACCAGATTCATAATTGAGCTGATTGTAAGACAAAGCCTTCAGGCCTCTGATTTACTATCCTGCTGGTACATGGCTTTGCTTATTATCATCTCTCTTCTAATCATCTGGGTGACTTTATACTATGATATACTGTCTCACAGGCTACTGCATGAGGTAGAAACAATGAGAGAACCAAACAGCAGAAGGCTTTGTCTGCAGTAAGCAGCTGTTTATGAAGTCCACCTCCCTCCCCTGAGAGAACACAGACACCTGACAAACCAAAGTGCGCCAGTATCTGCAGATGCCAGCATTTTCTTCTTCCTTAACTCCATTTGTGTCTTCTTTTCAAAAGAAAGCAAACCTCAAAATACTATCCTTGCTCTTCCAAGAATCCCAGCAAGCACATCATTCACCTTGGGATTTAAGCAAACACAAATGAAAAGTGCATCTTAAAGGAGGACCTGGGTGATATCAGTAAGAACCTTTTGCCTACACAAGTATCAGTGCAAGGTATGGGTTTTTTCCCCTTTAAAAAAAAACACAGCTTGAGTTCTAAACTTAACCAGATGGAAATGTGCCTGCTGGAGAGTTGGAACTAATTCAGAAAAGATTGTTAGCCAATAGATGAGCCAATTTAGACCAGCATATGCCAAAAATGGTCAATCAAGTTGTCCCAAGTGTGACTCCCCCATAGCAGATGTCACTGTCTCTCTAAAGGGTTTTGAGTGCCATCCTCTAACAAGGAGGTGGTTTTTATACTTGCACACATAGACATAAATAAAACCTGGGCTTGTAGCCACTCTTCATTTTATAGCATTGTGGCCTTATCACTCAAACAGCAAAGAGCATAAGCCCTTTTTTCAGAGTTTTTAAATGAACACAGATTTTTAAATTAAACACAAGCTAGGAGTTTACATACTTAATTCTAAGAAACTGTTTTCACTGTTCTAGTCATTATGTTTCTCTGTCATAAAAACAATAGAAATTTAAGACCATGATTGCTTATGCATCAATTAAAAATTCAGTATTTTGTTTGACTACATTACCTTCTACTATTTGCCTCTTTGCTTGTTCAATTTTGACATTTCTAGTTTTTTTAAATGTACATGAAAAATAGAAATTTGCTCATCTGAAAATAATCCCATCTTCAAATGTATCTACTTTGCTAAACAATGACGGCACAGTTTAAAAAAAAAAAAAAGCTGGCAGGCTGATAGAGCTTTAGGAAACCAACTAAAGTACAGGCTCTATTGTTTTTTTCCTGTCCCTGGCCAAACCATCATAAAAGCGCTTCCTGTGCCAAAGGTCAGTATGAAGAATCTTAGATACACAGAGAAGGCTGAAGTCAATTCTAAGCAAACTGAATGACATTTGAATTGGAACTCAGAGGATAGGTAACATTTGGACCTGTTGAGGTAGCAGGAAAGAAAACAGAAGGTATCACCACCAAGACAGAAAGTTAGGAAATTATTTGACATAGCAAACAAACTGTTGGCTGAAGCACAAGATTCATGAAGATAAAGCCTATGGAGCAAAGCTGGGGCGATAGGCTGGAACCAGATCATGGACACTCTCAAGTGACACATTTTTTTTTAGTAGGCAATATAGTTTTTAAGAGGAAAAACATATCATAGAAATCCCTTTCAACATTTGTTCTGTCACCAACTAAAGATGTGGCTTTTATCCCTAATCTGGGTACACTGGTATTTACCACTTTAAAGGCTATGAGACTTGGGAGAACAGAGCCAATAAATGAGGCAGACTAAAGTCTCATGCAGTAGCCATCTTTACTCAGAGTATCATACAATTTATACTCTGAAGAGTCATGTGAGTAAAATGTACAATCACGGTAGGCAGTGGTGGCACATGCCTTTAATCCCAGCACTCGGGAGGCAGAGGCAGGTGGATCTCTGTGAGTTCGAGGCCAGCCTGGTCTACAGAGTGAGTTCCAGGAAAGGCGCAAAGCTACACAGAGAAACCCTGTCTCGAAAAACAAAACAAAACAAAACAAAATGTACAATCACAAGGACAAAGCAGCACATGGCAGACAAGCTTCATGTGGAAAAACATGTTTTCCACAGAGGCAGATAAACAAATAACAATAGCCAGTTGTAATGAATAGTCTGGAGTAAACTCACTCCTGTCTGCTACACATGGGAGGGGCAGGGAAGCACATTCCAAGAACAATTCCATCTTTTGAAGAAACTGAGATCACAAGGCTCTTGTCTTGGTTTCTTGGAGTTTTCTCGCAAGCACTCAGAATTCTCCTCACATGACTCCATTCTTGCACCATGTTCCAACATCTTCCCCCTGCCTTTTTATTTTTTAATAGAAAGATACTCAGAATGACTTTGATTTGAGATGCTGTAGACAAATCTAGTTGTCATTAAGCTTGTGTGTAATACTCTGCCACCAAGAACAGAGATACAAACTATGTCTGGTTCTATTGGTTACATTCTTATAGAGAATAGCTTGAAAAGAAACCCATATGATTAGTAGTTCTGGTATCTTGTAGAATGTAATCCCATATTTGCCTTTAATAGGAGCACAAATGTTATGATGTCTTATGCAAATGGGAAGTGATTAAAATACTAAGGAAAGGGCTGGAGAGATGGCTCAGAGGTTAAGAGCACAAACTGCTCTTCCAGAGGTCCAGAGTTCAATTCCCAGCACCCACGTGGTGGCTCACAACCATCTGTAATGAGATCTGGCGCCCTCTTCTGTATACATAATAAATAAATAAATAAAATACCAAGAAAAATTAGATGCAGTCCCTTCTTCAGATGAACGAATGAGTCTATTACAGTCCCAAGGTCCAGGCATAAACACAGGGTCATTAATAAAGATAACAGGAACTGGATCCATCCAATCTTCAAGTTGAGGCAAAGGAGGATGAGGAACATGAGACCAATACACATGCCCAGAGGCATTCACTGCAGATGAACGGTCAAAGCAGCTAGCATCACCAGAATGAGATTCTCGTGTGACATAGGGCTCTGTGTGTTTCATAGAATGATTTCTCCCTTGGAGCATAGGGCCCAGGTGGGCAGACTTGACTTCTGATGATATGGTCCATATCTCTTTTTGCCTTTTGGCTGGAGGTTTGCTATCTTTCTGGTGACTTCCACTGTCTTTTCATCCTCCACTTTTCATTCTTGATGGCCTGAGGTAGGAGGAGTCAAAGAGGAATCCATGATGTTTCAGTGGATCCATCTGCAATGACAGATGCACACCCCTTCCCAACCTTCCTCTGAAGAAGTAAAAATAGGGCAGGTTAATGAATGTATTTTATGGCCTTGTGGTATACATAAATCTATTTCTGTAGGAGAGAATTTAGTGGGAAAAATTAAGGACCCATAGGATACACAAATGATTCCTTTAGTTGGAATTCAAAATAGAATCTTCCCCCTGCCTCTCAAGACAATATTTGAGGACTGTCCAATGCTGCCTCTCTTAGAGTTTTAAATAGATTGGTTACTGCATAAAGTTAGCTATTTTATAGGCTTTCCTAAGTCCTCATCAGGAAGCGGAGGGAATTTAAGATTAGATTGAATATCAGATTTCTCACCCCATGCTTCAGGGTCATTTTCAGGCAATGGAGGATATGTATTTAAAGGAGGCTCCAATAAAAGAACTAAGGGAGTTGTCACCAGAATAGTTATTGGTGGTACCGTTTTTTGCTTTCAATTTTGCCTGAATGGGGAAAGCGTTTTTGCCTCTTTTACCAAGTTTAAAGTTTGATTATCCAGTTTATATTTATTCAGTGAATTAGCCATCTCTTCCTCATGATTAATAGCTCCTTATCTTCCTTCAGTATTTTAATAACTGTGGATTAATGCCCAAGTGACCCAAAATTGAATGAGAATATTTTCCCCTTGTTTATATGTCTTTACTATATTCTTTTAGACTCTATTCCATAGTTATTCATGTGAATTTCCTTCTTTTGGAAACCAAGATTAAAATCATAAATAACTTGCAAGAAATCGAATAGTTGTGATTTTAATACTTGTGCCCCACCTTTTTTGAAAAAATTGTGCACAAGTTTGACATAAGGCAAACCTTCCCTGGTTTCTGCTTCCATTATTCTCATTTGGCTCCTTCTCTGAGGGTCCCCATTCCCCTATCTCATAGCTGACTTTGGGACACCACTTGTTTACTGCTCTAAAGGGACCTGGGAGAATGGTGCTGATAATTGAGATGGACTACAGTCTCATGCAATAGTCAACTTTATTCAGAGCATCAGACAATTTATATTTTGAAGGTTAAAAAGAGTCACACCAGTAAAGTGTACAAACACAAGAACAAGTTGCACATGGCAGACAAGCCGCCCATGGCAGTCAAGCTGCACATGGCAAAAATACATTTTCCATAGAGGCATATAAACAAATAACAATAACCAATGGTGATGAATAATGTGAAGGAAACTCACTCATATCCTCTATGCCTGGGGGGCCTGAAAGCACATTCCAAGAACAATTCTGTACTTTTGAAGATGTCACACAACTCGTCTTATTTTCATGGAGTTTTCTCACAAATACTCAGAATTCTTCTCATACAACTCCATTCTTGGACTGTGTTCTGACACACTAGTACTTACACTAGGAGGTTACCATGGGGATTAAATACGACAATGCACATCAAGCCCTTCAGACAGTGCTTGACATACAGTTCACAATCAGTAAACTTTACCTGTTACAACAACAGTTCATCTCTGTCATTTGGTTGGCTCTGTTTTCTCAACTCTAAAGTGAGAAAGTAGGACTATACAGTTTTAATTCCTAGAACCCTTTGGTATCTTCAATATTGTTTATCATCATCATCTTCTTGAAGTCTCCTGTACTATACTATACAAATCCTACCTTTGAACTGGTTGGAATTTTGTCTTTCATATAGAGGAAGGTTAGAAGTAATTCCTAGTCTCTTAAATATTTCATTCAGATGTGCAAACTGGAAGCCTTTAGCCAAAAGTCTATAAGCCCCATTTAGGCTACTCACAACCTCAATTTAATAAAGAATATACCTATTTATGCTGGGCATAGTGATGCATGAATTGAATCCCAGCACTTGGGAGGCAGAGTTATGTGAATCTGAGTTTGAGGCCAGCTTTGTCTATATGGTGAGTTCCAGGCTACATAGTGAGCCCTTGTTTCAAAAGAGAGAATAGAATTAATTTAGGTAAGAACATAAATGATATTTTAAAACATCTGATAAGAATTAATGTCTAAAATATATAAAGAACACAACTCAATAGCAATGTCTTAGGGGTTTTATTACTGTGAAAAGACACCATGATCATGGCAACTCTTATACATAAAACATTTAATTGGGGTGGCCTGCTTACAGTTTCAGAGGTTCAGTCCATTATCATCATGATGGGGAGCATGGCAGCATGCAGGTAGATGTGGTGCTGACTACATCTTGACCAGAAGCAGGACGGAGGGCTAGGGAGAAACCTGGTGCCAGGCAAAGTCTCAGGAATCCACAAGGATGATCCCAGCTAAGATTCCTAGCAATAGTGGAGAGGGTGCCTGAACTGGCCATATACTGTAATTAGATTGGTGACTACCCTAATTGTCATCAGAGAGCCTTTATCCAGTAACTGATGGAAGCAGATACAGATATCCACAATCAAGCACTGGGCAGAGCTCTGGGAATCTTCCTGAAGAAATGGAGGAGGGATTGTATGAGCCAAGGGGGTCAAGGTCATGATGGAGGAACCCACAGAGACAACTGACCTGAGTTCATGGGAGCTCATGGACTCTGGACCAACAGTTAGGGAGCCTGAATGGGACTGACCTAGGCCTCTGCATGTGTGTGACAGTTGTGTAGCCTGGTCTGGTTGTAAGACTCCTAGAAGTGAGATCAGGACCTGTCTCTGGCATGTAGATGGCTTTTGGGAACCTGCTCCCCATTCTGGATTACCTTGTCTAGGCTTGATGCAGGAGGGCTCGGTCCTACCTCAACTTGATGTGCCATGCTTTGTTCAAGCCCATGGGAGGCCTGCCCTTTCTGAATGGAGATGGAGGAGGAGTGGGTGGATGGGGAGGAGGGTAGATGAGAGTGGGGGTGGGAAGTGGAGAAGAAGAGGGAGAGGAAACTATGGTTGGTATGTAAAATAAAGGAAAATGTTAATAAAAGTAGATAAATAAAAATAAAAAGCAGAATAGTTGTAACATGGGACTTACGTACAGTATAATGGCTATAGTAATCATTTACACTTGGTTATTGCTAGAGAGTAGTCTTTCAATGTTTTCCTCTCAAAGTGAGAAAAAGCAAAACTCTGTGAGGTCCTGGATAAATTGGCTTGATTTTGGTAATCATTGTATAACATATGCATATATAAAAATATCACTTTGTATAATACCACATAAACTCTTTCTTTGTTTCTTTGTTTCTCTCTCTCTCTCTCTCTCTCTCTCTCTCTCTCTCTCTCTTTCTTTGTTTATCAAGCATATATAAATAAAATCAGGGCATAAGCCAATGATCGCCAAGTGTGCTAGGGTGGAGATGGTCAGCTTACTCTAAAAATCAGAACACTTTCAATCTCCATACATAATTGTATAGACTATGAGGAACTTTCATAAATTTAGTCTCATATCAACTCTATAAAATTAGTATCACTATCCCAATTTTGTTCTTTTACTTAATTAGTATAGTGTGTGTATGCATGTGTATGTGTGTGTGCTGCAATGTGGATTCTTACTGATCTTTGTTTTGAGGCAGAGTCTCTCTTAGTCCTGTTATTGAATTGCACTTTCTAGGTTATTTGGCCAATGAATTTTCACCTGATTCCCCTGCCTCTGCTTCCTGTCTCACTGTAGGAGTGCTGGGGTTACAGATGTGCACCACTGCATCCAGGTTTTTGAAGGGACACTAGCCCACTTGAGCTTGTGGCTCTAATATGTCTTGCCCTTCTCCCCCATCCCTTCTTTCTTGTTAAAAACCCTTAGATTACATCCCTGAAGCTAGCCACCAAGGTCTATTCCCTTATTCGGCCACTTCTTTCTCCTGAGACTGACTACCAAAGTCCAGCAATCAGAAGCCCCCTTTGACTAACCTAATTAACATGTCCAATTAAAATTAAAAACCTTGGGCTGGAGAGATGGCTCAGTGGTTAAAAGCACTGGCTGCTCTTCCAGAGGACCCGGGGTTCAATTCCCAGCAACCACATGGCAGCTCACAACTTTCTAACTCCAGTTTCAGGGGACCTGACATCCATAGCAAAACACCAATGCATATAAAAATAAATAAATTAAATTAAATACCTCATCCTAACATGGGGTTTCACTCTTTACCTTTGTAAACCAACATTTGCCTATGTGCCATATCTGTCTCCTCTCTATCCAGAGCCAGTCCTTTGTCCCTTCAGACAAAATCCCTTCCCCTTTCCCTTGTCCCCTTCCCCTTATCCCTCATTCCCTATCTCCTTTACCACTGCACACTATCCCATTCTAACACAAACCTCACTTTCTCCTCTTAAAAATTATACCTGCAAAGTCATTTGCTGATATTTTCTGCCTGAGTTAGAAAGCAGCCACCTTAACTTTCTTCCCTGAAGGGTCTCTCTGTGAAAACAGGTGTTTGGGTGTGGTTTGTGCCTCATCCTGGATCCAGGAGGAAACTTCCACTGTTTGAGATTTTTTTTCTTCAGTTTTCATGTGGGTTCTGGGGCTCAAACTCAGGCTGAATGGTTTGTCAGGCAAATGCTTTTATCTACTGTGTCATCTCAGCTGGTTAGTGATAGAATTGGTACTTAAACTTATGTCTCCAATTCTGTGTTTGCCTTTTTGTAGCAAAACTCACCTTTTTGGCCATTCAGAGACCTAGAAATGTGTTAATATGCTCAAAGTAATAAAAAAGAGAGGAATACTAAACCTTCCAGAGAAATGGAACACTGTTTGGCTCTCTGTTGAATAATAATGTTTAGCAGAATTTTGTGTGAAAGCATTTAAAACCACTACAAAAAATGGGACACTGCTTATTTGAGGACTTTCTGCTTTCTTCATTAGCATGGAAGACTAAATTATTTTTGTTTTTAAGTAGATGGTAGAGAAAATTTAGGTCTTTAGTTAGGATGGACATTTTAAATGAAACATTTAAAGAAAACCTTTGCTATGTCAAAAACTATTTCCAGACAGTAGGAAAATTTGACCATTCTTTGTGGTTACTCTGTTTGTTGTTCAACACATAGGAGCTGCCATTTAGTAGTGTTTTCTTATCTCACACTTCATTGAACTGTAGGATGTTTTAGAGTAGAAGGGGATTTTTTAAATATTTGGGTCTTCTGTAATAGGAATCTGCCTTGCACTTAAAAAATAATAGGTACAATATTTGCATAGCACAGACACAAATTGAATAACTACCCATCCAGTGAATTAGCTGGCTCTTTTCTTAAGAATGAAAATTAGACTAGAGAATTTCATCCTGTTTTCTAGTTTGGGATATGTGAAATGAGGTTATCTTGTGTAGTTGTAAGTTTTCTCAAGTCCAGCCTGGCTCCCACGGCCCCATAGTCCCGCAGCCGTTCAGACCCAAATAAACACAGAGGCTTGTATTATTTACAAATTATATGGCTCAGGCTTCTCACTAGCTAACTCTTACATCTTAAATTAACCCATTTCTATAAATCTATGCTTTGCCATGTGGCTTGTGGCTTACCAGTACTTTACATCTTGCTTCTCCTGATGGTGGCTAGCAGCATCTTCTCTGCTCTGTCTTTCTCCTTTCTCCTCTCTAGTTAGAAAGTCCCGCCTAACCCTATTCTTCCCAACCATTGGCCAAACAGCTTTATTTATCAACCAATCAGAGCAACAATCTGGCACCCCCTATAGTGAAAAGCAATCATATGCTGAAATTTGATTTGTAAATCTAGGTGATCAGTTAACATCTCCAGAGGCTCTAACTGAGTATCTCTTGAGATCTTTAAAAAAATCCCTGTACTTAGAGGTCAGTGGGTGTAGCTTATGGTCAGTAGGAGAGCATTTACTTAGCTTAGAGTTCTGTAATGGTTTCCTCCCAGATCAAAACACTCCATCCTGTCTGGAAACTCTGTAAGACAGAAAGTAAAAAACTCAAAATGTCTTCAGGAAGTCCCTGGAATGAATTAGATTCACTAGGTGCTTGCCTTCCCAGGAGTAAACAAAGAGAGTTGAGAGTTAGTCTTAGACAAGTCAAGCTGCAAATAAGACTCTGAGACCAGACTTGCTACCTAGAAGAAGCAGAAACTAGCCCAGGAGCCCAAAGGAAGCAGAGATCAGCCAAGCTGCCTGAAAAGATGGCAGACACCAGCTGAACTGCTTAGAAGAGGCTCAGACAAACTGAAGCACCTGGAAAGGACACTCTCCAACCTGTTGAGCTGCCTGAAGGCTGTGAACTGTGCTCCAGGTTCCAAGCTTTTGTGAGCTGGGGTGGGCTTTGGTGATGCAGCTGTCTTAGTTTTTTTTTCTGTTCCTGTAAGTTATACCTCACCCACATTTCTGTAAGTAACTCCAGTAAAACTCATTGGTTTACCAAGTTGTGGGATCTGTACTTTGGTCTATTGTGGGTTTCCTGTCTGTGGTGAATAGGAGTGTGTGTGTGTGTGTGTGTGTGTGTGTGTGTGTGTGTGTGTGTGTGTTGTATTTCCCTAGGAAAAAGTCTGTCACACACACAAAAATGACTTTAAAATCCCTATCCTTGTAGCAGCTTTCTTTTGGGCCACCAACCAGCTCCCAAATTATGACAAAGAGACTCATTATTAGTTGTGAATACTTAGCCTTATCTTATGTTTGTCCCACTAGTTCTTATAACTAAATTTAACCTGTTTCTCTTCATTTACATTTTGCCTCGGGGCTTTTACCTTACTTTCATTCTGTATGTCCTACTTTTCCTGCTTCCTGTGTCTGGATGGCTGGTTTCTGGTGTCTCTCTCTTTCTCCCTTGTTCCCTTTCCATTCTACCTCTCTTGTGTAGAGATTCTTCCTCCAACATATTCTCTCTGCCCGCCAGTCCCACCTATCGTTCAACTGCATAGCTGTTGGCTGTTCAACTTTCTATTAGGCCAATCAGGTGCCTTAGGCAGGCAAGGTGAGACAACAACACATCTTTACATGGTTAAACAAATACAGCATAAACAAATGTAACACATCTTTCATAATTAAACAAATATTCCACAACAGACCCTATTTTGTTTTCTCTTTATGCTAGAACAGGAGGCAAAGTTTCTGCATGAAAAAGTTAAAAATGAAAAAAAATGTAAATTAAAAGAGCATTGATGAGAATTTCAAACAGCTCTGTAAATTAATGATCTTATGTGTACTACACCCAAATAAATACTGATCACATTATTTGAAAAACAAATAATTTCATTTAATTCCCACTATAATCCAGTTTATAATTAATGAAACTGAACTTTAGTTAAATTAAGGAGCCTGCCTAAGACACAGGGGACTTTAAACCCACAAGATAATTATCAAAGCCAGTGAACTTGACAATGAATTGTGCTTCTTAAAGCTTTGCTCAAGACAATTTCTATGTCTAAGACAAAAGCATCACGAAATTATCTCTAAAAGAAAACATGAACAAGGGATGACCCTTTCAAAAAGTGCCCCGACTGTATTTAAAAAGAAGGTAACTTGAAGTTACAAACACTTTGAAAATCATTGCCTGGGGTAGGGGTGGGGTGTTGATATGACTTCAATTTTTGGAAACCACAACCATAATCCTACCCATATTTTGGCCTTAAAAGTATATTTAATTGCTTTGTTGATATCTAGTTTCCTGTGTTCTTTATGTATTTTGCAAATCAGCCCTCTGTAGGCTGACGTTTTGTCCCGTTGATAGTGTCCTTTGCCTTACAGAAGCTTTTCACTTTCACGAGGTCTAATTTATTGATTATTGATCTTAATGCCTGTACCATTGGTGTTATATTCATGAAGTAGTCTCCTGTGCCAATGTGTTCAAGGCTACTTCCCACTTTCTCTTTTCTCGGGTTCAGTGTATCTGGGTTTGTCTTGAGGTGTTTGATTCACTTGGACAGGGTGATTGTGCAGGGTGATAGATATGGATCTATTTGTATGCTTCTACATTTCGACATCCAGTTAGACCAGCACCATTTGTTGAAGATGATTTCTTTTTTCCAGTATGTATTTCTGACTTCTTTATCAAAACTAAGGTGGCCATAGGTGCATGGATTTATGTTCTGGGTTTTCAGTTCGATTTCATTGATCAACCTGTCTGTTTTTATTCCAATACCATGTGGCTTTTATTATTATAGCTCTAAAATAGAGCTTGAAATCAGGAATGGTGATACCTCTGGAAATCCCTTTATTGTACAGGATTTTTTATAGCTATCATGGATTTTCTGTTTTCCATATAGAGTTGAGTATTATTCTTTTCAGGTCTGTGAAGAATTGTGTTGGGATTTTAATGGACATTGCGTTGAATCTGTAGATTGCTTTTGGTAAGATTGCCATTTTTACTATGTTAATCCTACCTACCCATGAGCATGGAAGATCTTTCTATCTTCTTATATCTTCTTCAATTTCTTTCTTCAAAGACTTGAAGTTCTTGTCATCCAGGTATTTCACTTGCTTAGTTATAGTTACCTTCATATATTTTACATTATTTGTGGCTATTGTGAAGGGCGTCCAATTAAAAGTGGAGTACTGATCTAAACAGAGAATTCTCAACATAGGAATCTCAAATGGCTGAGAAACACTTAAAGAAATGTACAACATCTTTAACTATCAGGGAAATGCAAATCAAAACTGCTTTTGATATTCCATTCTTATACCTGTTAGAATAGTTAAGATTAAAAAACACAAGTGACAGCTTATACTGGCCAGGATGTGAAGCCAGGAGAACACTCATCCATTGCTGGTGGGAATGCAAGCTTGTATAGCCACTTTGGAAATCAATGGCAGATTCTTAAAAAATTGGCAATCAAGACCCAGCAATACCATTATTGGACATAGATCAAAAGGATGCTCTATCATACCACTATGTTCATAGCAGTTTCATTCATGATAGCCAGAAACTAGAAACAACCTAGATGTCCCTCAACCAAAGAATGGATAAAGAAAATGTAGTACATTTACACAATGGACTATTACTCCCCTGTTTAAAAAAATGACATCATGAAATTTGCAGGGAATGGATTGGACTAGAAAAAAATCATCCTGAGTGAGGTAACCCAGACCCAGAAAGACAAACATAGTATGTACTTCCTTATAAGTGGATACTATCTGTAAAGGATAAGTAAAGGATAATCATGCTACAATCCACAGACCCAGAGAGGCTAAGTAACACAGAGGACTCAAGAGAGGATGAATAGATCTCCCTGGAAATGGGGAATAGAATAGATTTTGCAGGTGGCCTTGGGGTGGGTAAAGATGGGAACAGGAGAGATCAGGTGTGGGGAACAATGGAGGGAGACACTACTGAAATTGGGGGCATTTCTGGGGTGAGGTAAAAACCTAGTGCAATGAAGACTCCCTGGAATCTATGAGGGTGACCCTGGTGAAGACTCCTAGTAATGGGGGATAGAGATGCTGAACCAGCCATCTTCAGTGGGGGACTGGGGCACCAACCCAGCCACAAAGTTGTTGTCCTAAAATTTGTCCTGCCTATGAGATGTGCTGGGGTAAGGGTGGAGAAGAACTTGTGAGAGTGGCCAACCAATGGCTGGTCCAGCTTGAGACCCATGCATGAGAGGGAGCCCATGCCTGGCACTGCCTGGAGGGCCAGGAACCAGAAGCTGCATAGCTCAGAGACCTAGGATAGAACCAAACATGACTGGCAAAAAAGTCAATGAAATGATTCCTAATGATATTCTTCTATACTCTTAGATCAATTATCAATTTATCATCAGAGAGGCTTCTTCCAGCAACTGATGGGAGCAGATACAGAGACCCACAGCCAAACATTAGACAGAGCTCAAATAACCCCATAGAAGAGGGAGAGGAAGGATTGTAGGCACCAGAGGGACCAAGAACATCACAAGAACACAGACCACAGAATCAATTAAGCAGGGCTCATAGGGGCTCACAAAGACTGAATCAACAATCATGGAACCTGTATGGATCTGAGCTAGATCCTCTGCATATACCTTATGGTTATGTAGCTTGGTGTTTTTATGGGACTACTAATAGTGGGAGCAGGGGCTATCTCTGACTCTTTGCCTGGTTTTGAGGCCCTTTTCCCCTATTGGGTTGCCTTGATATGAGGTTTGTGCCTAGTCTTATTGTAATTTTTGCTGTGTTTGGTTGATATTTCTGGGAGACCTGTTCTTTTCTGAGTGGAATTGGAGGAGGAGTGGATCTGGCAAATAGGGACACTTACAGGGATCTGGGAAGAGTGGAAGGAGGGGAAAATTTGGTCGGGATGTAATGTTTGAGAGAAGAATAAAAAGGTATATTTACTAGGGGTGGAAAATGGTGATATACATGTTTAAACACAGCAGTCAGGAAGCAAAGGCAGGAGGATGTCTATAAATTTGAGACTAGCCTGGTCTACACTGAGTGTTCCAAGCCAGCTAAATAGTGAGACTCTGCCTCAAAAACATTTATATACTAGAGCTAAATAATCTCTGAGCTGGTGCCCCCTTTACCAATGTATGATACCACTTGTACTCTTTTCTTTTTATTTTCCTTTTTGTACCTTATTTTTCTGAGACAAGATATCACTGTAGTCTAGTCTGGCCTGGAATTCAGTAGGTAGCCCAAACTAGTCTTGCACTTACAACAATTCTGCTGCTCCAGGCTTTGAGATACTGGTAGTATAAGCCTGCACCATCATGCTCAGCTATGTTTCTACCTTTTTACCTATGTGGATAATTATCAACATTTTATCAGAAAAATGGTCTTCAGTTCCCACTTTTAGCTCTGTAATTTTAAGAGTTCCCATATGTTTGTGTGTGTGTGTGTGTGTGTGTGTGTGAGAGAGAGAGAGAGAGAGAGAGAGAGAGAGAGAGAGAGAGAGAGAGATGTTTGTATGTGTTCCTGTGTGTGCATATTTGCATGCAGATGTATATAAGTATGCATGTGCTTGTGTGTTGAAAGGCTAGAGGTTGATGTTGAATGTCTTTCTTAGTTTCTCTCCACCTTACATTTTGACTCAGAGTCTTCCACTGAACTTAGAGCTCATCTATTCAGCCAGATTGTCTAGCACATGAGATCCCTGCCCCAGTGTTGGGGTTACAGATATGTCAACCAGACTAGCCTTTATGTAGGTGTGAGGATCCAAACTCAGGTCATGGAAAATACTTTACCAACTGAACTGTCCCCCCAGTGCCATATTTTTTCCTGAGGCAAGGTTTCACTCTATAGCACAGGGTAGCTTGGTTCTCACTATGTAGACCACATAGGCATCAAATTTGAGGTGATCCTCATTTTGCTGCCTCCCAAGTGTGTAAGATGAATTGCTCAACAGTCTTATTAATAAAAAAGAAAAACACCTGGAGCCAGATATTGGGGTGAAAACTGAGAGATCAGAGAAGCAGAAAGAAGCAAGCCATGTTCTTAACGCTAGGAAAATCTCAGCCAAAGAGAGAGCTAGTTCCTGTATACTCATACTTATGCCTTTCTGTGTCCTGCCTTCTATTCTTCTCTCTGCCCAGCTACATCACTTCCTCTTTCTGCCCAGCTCTATCACTTCCTGTCTGTCTGTGCAGACCTCCAGACCTCTATGGTTAACTAGTGCTGGGAATTAAAGGTGTGTGCCACCACTGCCTGGCTCTGTTCCCAGTGTAGCCTTGAACTCACAGAGATCCGGATGAGTCTCTGCCATCCAAATGCTAGGATTAAGGGCCTGTGCCACCACTGCCTGATTTCTATGTTTAACACAGTGGCTGGCTTTGGCCCTTGATCCTCAGGTAAGCTTTATTGGGGTGCACAAATAAAAATAACACCACACAAGTGCTAGGATTACAGATTGGAGCCATCACACCTGGCATGTGTGTTTTTTAAGACAGAGTCTCTCTGTACAGCTCTGGCATGCTTAGTACTCATTGCATGTAGTCATAAACTCGGAGATCCTCCTGCTTCAGCCTTCTAAGATCTGAGATTATAGGTGTGTGCCACTGCATTCATTTCAGTGTTCTACATTCATCAGTGTATATTCTTGTGTGTGTGTGTGTGTGTGTGTGTGTGTGTTTTGCTGGGTATGAAACTCTCTGCTATGTGCATGCTTGCCAAGTGTTATACCACAGAGATCTCCCCCACCCCCACCAAGGCCCAGTGTGTGCTTTAAATTTGTCATTTGGTTCTAATTCCTCTTATTATGAAAAGCATCTTTGGTTTTAGTTTTGTAATGAAAGACATTAGAAATGTGATTTGATTAGCAAATACAGTTTGTGGTAAGGCAGATTTTATTTAAAGTAAATATATTTAAATCACAGGTTAGGAAGATTTGATTTTATAGACCATAAAATACTGGCATTGAAATGGAAATTAGAGGTCATTGAGACCAACCTTCAGTCTGACTCATGAATCAGATTATTAACTCCAACAGTCCTGACATTTTTTCCTGGAAAAGTGCCTTTTTGTTGTTTGCCTTAATGCAGGTTCTTCACCTCAGTGGTAGATGCAGGCTTCATTTTAGAAGGTACAGACTAATACACCTTAAAGCAATGACTCATTTTTTATTCTTTTCATATTAATTTCACATCTACATAAGGAAAGTAAATAATGAATTTTTTTACAAAGCTAATTGAAGCAGATACTTGTGAGGTCATCCAAGGAAAATCAGCTACTATTCAGCAGGTTAATAATGAATAATGGTGAAGGGTTCTTTTGCCAGACTATATTTAAAAAGAAAATTAAGATATTTCATATGATCAAAACAACCAACTTATTATGGAGTTTTTTTCTTTGCTAAAACATATATAATTACTTTAACAAGATATGAATATGAACTCTCAAATTGTTTACCTAGTGAGAAGTATGTGTGTAGTAACCATAATTTTGAATAAATCAAGTTCCTTGTAATCCCTCAAATTAAAAATATTTTATGTAAAAATTTCAGGGCTCACCCACAGCTTTCTTTTTTGTATATTTGAAGGAATGATTACTATTTTTCTATTTTTTCAAAAGAAATTATCAGTTAAAAATAAGTTTCTCAGTCGGGCGGTGGTGGTGGTACACACCTTTAATCCCAGCACTTGGGAGGCAGAGGCAGGTGGATCTCTGTGAGTTCAAGGCTTGCCTGGGCTACACAGTGGGTTCCAGGAAAGGTGCAAAGCTACACAGAGAAATCCTGTGTCAAAAAAACCCAACCAAACAAAAAAGTTTCTCTGAGCAAGATGTTGTAGCCCATGCTAATCCCAACACTCTGAGGTAGAGACAGAGGCAGAAGTACACGAGACTATATCTTTTAAGAAACATTATGGGAAATGTGGTAGTTTGAAGGAGAAGTGTACTCTATAGTCTTGAGCATTTGAATTCTTGGCCTCCAGCTATTTGGAGTAATTTATGAGGTGTAGCCTTGCTTGAAGATACATGTCAGTGCAGTTGGCTTTGAGAGCCTAAGGCTTTGGCTTACTCTTAGTATGCTCTCTCTGCTTTTTGTTTGCAGTTCACAATGTGAGTCCTCAGTTTCATGTTCCTCCTGCCTTCATTCTTCCATCATGGACTCTTATGCTTCCTCTTTTAAAAGTTGTATTGGTCATGGTGATTTATCACAGCAATAGGAAAGTAACTAAAGCAGGGAAATAGTCCCTTTATTTATATATAAAATTTCCTAGTATTAAATCCTGTATCCATCACTGTGGGCATCTGAAAACAGGTGTTCATGACATGTCCATCCATTTGCCAGTGTAACTTTGTTGAAAACCTTAACACGACTGTATTAGTGAAGGATTGAACATCAACAAGTATTTTCAGGGTATCTCATCTTTAGTGGCCTGGTGATGTGAAGATTATTTCAATCTGGATCCACTCCAAAACACTGAGTTTAGTGAAAGTGTCAGATAAAAAAACGATGATACAATATATTATCATTGAAATGTATGCAACCTAAAAGACAAATTGCCTACTTCTTCTGCCTTAGGAAATCATGAAGAAACTGACTTGTGAATTGAGAGGGTGGATAAGTAGGTCTTCACTAGACAAAAAGAATGGAAAGGGCATTCTGAGCGAAGAGAACAAAATGTGGAAAAGCATAAGGACATTCTGAAATATATAGCCATAGATAAGAGATGTATGAAAGAGGAAAAGATGATTCTGGGGTTTCAGGAACACAGGGTAGAATTGTAACAAAGATAACAAATGCAGTCTGGTATGTTTGTAGGAAACAGGTAAAGAGTTCATGTTGGTATGTTTAACTGGTTCAGAAATACATTTGAGGTAGTGTTATAGCAAGTACTCACAGATGTCAGTGCCAGAGTCTGTCTTTCACCTTTGCTAGGATAAACTATTCAGAAAGAACAAAAGATAAATAGAACCAGCCACATGTTCCAATACTTTACAAACTTTTGAGAACTACTTATTTGTTAAGAAAGTATTCTAATTTGTTCCACTTTAGATAATTAGAAACTATCATTTGTATTCCATGAATCTTAATACACAGTCAATGCATGTACACTGGTTAGCAGTGGCCATGAGGTAAATGCCTACTCTTTAGTCCAGGGCTTGAAAGGGTGCAATAGGGACAGAATTAAGATCTAGTCCTCCAATTGATCAGGACTTATTTAAGATATTTCTGATATTCTCTTAATCACTGAAATCATATTTTTATTTTTCTGGAGTTTTGCTCTGTTTTAAAGAAAGGCTGGGTTAGTTTTGAAAGGCAAAGACCATCACCTTTTTGTTTTAATTTAAGTTCACACCAAGGTAAAATTTTCACACATAAAATCTTTGGCTTCATCAGATTATTTTGAAAACTCAGTACAATGTACACCGAAATCCCCTAGGGACTCATCTACTTGGTGAGGACATGGGGTCCCTCTAGTTCTTCCTGATGTCAACTAGCCCACCTCCAGTCCTTTTTTACTCCACAAACTCATGGAACTTCTTTTTGACCAGGGATCCCACAACCATCACACTTGACTATGACTCAGATTGGGCAACAAAAAACAAAGAACGGAACACCCACACCTAAGGAAAGATCAAATATCTTTACCAAGAAACACCTCAAACATCATAACTCCAGATGTACAGATGTAGTACAAAACATCATAAGTCCAAATGCAGTACAAAAGCACATGAGCAACCAAGACAATATGTCTCTTCAAGAAACCAGCAACCATACTGCATTAGGCCCTGAGGAAAGCAATTTAGTCAAAACACAGGACAATAACTTCAAAATAGCATGAATATGTTCAAAGACTAAGAGTATATTAATAAATGCCTTAATGAAGACTGAAAACACAAACAGTTGAGTGAAATGATGAGAACAATTCAAGACATGAAAGTAGAAAGTGGAATTTAACAAAGAAATAGAATCACTAAAATAAACCTGAATTGAAGTGGTAATGAAAAGTTCAGGATGTCAAACTAAAACTTCACAGTAAGCCTCACCAATAGATTACAAGATATGGAAGAAAGAATTTCAGATATCGAAGAGAAGGTAGAATAAATGAATAGCCCAGTCAAAGATTAAACCTGAAAAAATTCCAGGCACAAAACAGCCAGGAAATCTGGGACACTATGAAAAGCTCAAACATGAATAACAGGTATAGAGGAAGAAGAAGAAATTCATGTCAAAGGCACAGAAAATATTTTTAACAAAAATCATAGAAGAAAATTTCCCCAATCTAAAGGAAGAGATGCCTGTCTAGGTACAAGAAGCATACAGGTTACTAAGTAGACAGGATCAGAAAAAAAAAAGCTCTCATGATACAGAAGCCACTAAATGTATAGAACAAAGAAAGGACATTAAAAGCTGCAAGGGGAAAAGACCAAGTCATATATAAAGGCAGGCCCATTAGAGTAATACCTGACTTTTCACTGGAAAGCCATAAGATCCTGAATGGATGTTCTACAGCCTCTAAGAGATCATAGATGCCAGCCTAGACTACCATATCCAGCAAAACTATTGATCATAATCAACAGAGAAAGAAAACCATTTCATGATAAAAACAAATTTAAGCAATTTTTGCCTATTGATGCAGCTCTACAGAAGACACAAGAAGGAAACTTTGTTCTGAAAACAGGATTAACTGTACTCAAGAGGACATAAGTAATAAATAATCCCAGAATGCTGTGGGATATTGTTCTGTATGCTGTGAATATGTGTTGCTCTGGTTGGTTGATAAATAAAATGCTGATTGACCAGTAGCCAGGCAGGAAGTATAGGCAAGGTGAGCAGATGAGAAGAATTCTAGGAAGAGGAAGGCTGAGTCAGGAGTCACTATCCAGACAGAGGAAGCAAGATGTCAAGGCAGAACTGAGAAAAGTTACCAAGCCATGTGGCTAAACATAGATAAGAATTATGGGTTAATTTATGTATAAGAGCTAGTCAGTAATAATCCTGAGCTAATGGCCAAGCAGTTACAATTAATATAAGCTTCTGAGTGATTATTTTATAAGGAGGCTGCAGGAGTGTGGGGGCCTGGCAGGACCAGAGAAAACTTCCAGCTACAAATGGCACCCAGATGTGGTGGCAAGAGTTTCCACCTAAAACCTGAGAGAGCTTAAGAAGAGATTATAAATGCAGCTAAGAGCACCTTCCTAGTTCATGTCACTCATGGCGGGCTGAGGTATGTGTCTCCCCCACCCCCATGTGGCGGGTTTGCAGCATGCAGGCTGGAGCTACTGCATGGCAGATTCCCACCAAGTTACACAGAGGCATCTCCAAGCCATGCAGCACACTGCATGGCAGATTTAGCTTTTGCTAGTACAGACAAAAATAATGGTCTCTGTGTTACATGCTGCTTTGATGAAGGCATAGACCCACTGCTTCCAAGAGTTGGTGGTGCACATGGCTCCCAGAGCTGGCAGTAAATATACCACTGCCATATTTGGAAACTGAAGTGGGTGGAGTCAGCAGCCAAAGCTTCTGCTTCAGTACTAGACACTGCAGTTTAAAGCAATAGATTCACAATAAGGCAGATTCAGATGGAATAAGACTTTAAATGGCTCACAGTGTGTGTAAAAATATATGTAGGCTTGGAAGAGAGAAGAAAATGAATATAGACAGTTATATAAAGAAATAGTTTTAAAAAGTCTTTAAAGAGACAGTAAAGGTAATATAAAAATAAGCCACATAAAGATGGATATTACACAGAGAGTCTGGATTATATTGTCTTTGGGACTGCAGAAAGATATTTGATTGTAAAGGTTGCTGATTTAAATCAAAATATATATATATATATATTTTTAAAGGTATCTTGACTTCAAAATTTGTGTCTAAGGATGTATTGCTTTGGAAAAGAGGTTCTGTTTTTGTTTCCACAGCAGATGAGAACCTATGGATTGCTTCCAAGCTAAGATGGTTTGATCAAGGAAGACCCCCTGAGAGGTCTCCAGATGTTCCAACATCCAGATCAGCTTCAATGCAACTGGCTCAGACAATGCAGCCTTACAGACTACTCCAGTCATGACTTGACCATAATTCTTAATTTTCTCAGGATCCCCATGAGATTGCCAGCACCCCCATTCAGCAGGTAGTAGTATGAGAAGCTATGCCCAAATTCCCAAAATATTGTTTACAAATGTTTATTTTTATTTAAAGGGGATGATTATAAATGCAATCTCTTTCTAAAGAAGAAAAGGGGATAGCATAGATATGATAGGGTAAAAGAGTAGATTAATGGACCTACTTTTAAAGAGTAACAACTTGTTTAAAGTGTTTTACATTGCTATGGATTTTAGTTTATTGATACAAATTTAAAGTTAATTTTGTTATGCCATATGTATGTTTCTACTCTTGTTTAAAGTATTTTGTTTGTGCAACTAATTTGAAATTATAGTGTATAGTTGAGAAATAGAGATTAATAACTAGTCATCTATGGTAATCAAACTTATAGTCATGTTAGTTAAGTTTTCTAGGTGTGCACAGATATATTTCAATTAGGTAGGTAATCTTCCAACACTTCAAAGACCTACAGAATATGGCATTTAAAATGTTTTAAAAGCAGACTTTCCTGGTCAGTGAAACATGTCTGCTCCTGGCAACACCAATTTACTTCAGAGAGGAAGATGGGCACTGAAGGCACTCCATATAGAGTTTACCTTCTCCTTGGCAAAAATAGCCATTTGGTCAAGAATGTTCTTGCATAGACTGTGTGACAAAAATGTATCGAGTGAACATGCAGGACCCATAGGAAGGTGATCACTGAACTTTGCAAGACAAGATGGTCCTTCAGGTTCCTGCTTCACAGAAGAAACTGCCAGATATTCTACAGGACACAGGAAGAAGCAATGGAGAGACTCTAGACCTGTGGGCTGAAGATGGATGTCCCAACATTACAGAGGAATGACTGTTCAGGCAGACGGCTGTCTCTATCAATTCCAAAATTTTGAAAGTTGCTTACAATGCTCTTCCTCTTTACTTAGGCAATATTATATTATATCTTTCTGGCATCTTTGATGTAGTTGAAGACTAGATAATTATAGTTTTCCTTGGTTATGATAAAAGATAAATTAGATATGAAACTTTAGACTCACAAATGTAGGATAGATGATAGAATATTTTATTTAATTTTGCCAAATACAAATAGACTAGATATTATAACTGTAATTCTTGCTTGATAATTGTTATATGTAATTTTACTATATTAAAGTTAAAACCTTTCCTTTCGATTAGACAGAAAAGGGGACGTGCTATGTGCTGTGAATATATGTTGCTCAGATTGGTTAATAAATAAAGCTGTATTGGTCTATGACAAGGCAGTTTAGAAGCAGATTAGACAAAAAAGGGGAAGTTCTGTATGCTGTAAATATATGTTGCTCAGATTGGTTAATAAATGAAGCTGTGTTGGTCTATGACAAGGCAGTTTAGAAGCAGGCAGGAAATATAAGCAAATAGACAGGAAGAGAAAGGCAGGGTCTGGAAGGAGACACCAGCCTGCCACCCAAGAAACAACATGCTACCAGACCGGTAAGCCAAAGAACATGTGGCAAAATATAGATTAAGAGAAATGGGTTAATTTAAGATATAAGAGAAAGTTAGCAAGAAGTCTCAGCCATTAGGCCATCCAGTTAGTAATTAATATAAGTCTCTGCATATTTACTTGGGTCTGAGTGTCTATGGGATGGGGGTGGGAGAGATTTATCCTGACCACGGGGCCAGGCAAGACCTGTGAAACCTTCTGACAGTTAGTCAAGGGGGCACAACACAATACAATAACAAGAATTAGCAAACAGCTTATTAACAACTCTTTATAATAATGGTTTCAGTTTCTTAATAAAAATACATAAGCTAATATGTTTGGTTAAAAAACAGGATCCTTCTTTCTGTTGCATCCAAGAAACATACCTCACCATCAAGGACAGGCATCACCTTAGGGTAAAATGACAGAAAAGGATATACTAGGCAAATTAAAGGAAGAAGCAAGCCAGTGTAGCTATTTTGATATCTGACAGAATAGACTTCAGACCAAAACTAATCAGAAGAGATAGGGGAGGGTACCACATATTCATTAAAGAAAAAAAAAATCCTCCAAGAAGATACTGTAGTTTTAAATATTTGTTCCCCCAAAACAAGGACTACTACAGCTAAAGTCACATATTTTCCTTAATACAGTGATAATGAGTGACTTCAATACCTCACTCTTCCTAATAGATAGGCCATATAGACAAGAACTAAAAAGAGAAATGTTGGAGTTAAATAACATCATAAATTAAACAGATATAACATACATCTATAGAACATTCCACCCAAACACTAAAGAATATATTTTCTTCTTAGCAGAACATGGAGCTTTCTCCAAAGTTGACCACACACAAAAAAGTCTAAGATGATATTTTAAAAAACTTCAGTAGCACCCTATATCCTATCTGACCACCATGGATTAAAGCTGGATATCAGCAATAGAAACAGTAGCAAGCATACAGATTCATGGAAGCTGAACAACTCACTACTAAATGAAAATTGGGTCAAGACAAAAATCAAGAAGCAAATTAAAAACTTTTTGGAATTAAATGAAAATACAACATGCTCAAACCTATGGGACACAATGAAGACTGTTTGAAGAGGCAAGTTCATAGCACTAAGTGCCTACATTAAAAAAATTGGAGAGATGGCTTATTAATAACTTAACAGCATACCTGAAAGCTCCAGAATAAAAAGAAAAAATAACAGTCAAAAAGATTAGATAAAGAAATAATCAAACGTAGGCTTAAAATCAATGGAATGGATGAAAAAGAACAATACAAAGAATGAATGAAATCAAGATTTGATTCTTAGAGAAAAATCAACAGGATTGACAAACCCTTAGAGCAAAAATCAACCTAAAAAACAGAGAAAGGGGCTGGAGAGATAGCTCAGTGGTTAAGAGCACTGGCTGTTCTTCCAGACGTCCTGAGTTCATTCTCAGCAACCACATGGTGGCTCACAACCATCCGTAATGAGATCTGGTGCCCTCTTCTGGCCTGCAAGCATGCATGTAGGCAGAACACTGTATACATAATAAATTAAAAAAAAAACTATTAAAAAAACAGAGAGAGAAAATCCAAGTTAATACAATTAGAGATGAAAAATAGGCCATTACCAAAGTCACCAAGTAAAACCAGAGAATCTAAGGACATACTTTGAAAATCTGTACTCTTGCCGGGCGGTAGTGATGTACGCCTTTAATCCTAGCACTTGGGAGGCAGAGCCAGGCGGATCTCTGTGAGTTCAAGGCCAGCCTGGACTACAGAGTGAGTTTCAGGAAAGGCGCTAAGCTACACAGTGAAACCCTGTCTCAAAAAAAAAAAAAATCTGTATTCTGCCAAATTGGAAAACCTAAAAGAAATGGGTGAATTTATCAATATATGCAACCTAGAAAAGTTAAATAAAGATGAAGTAAAGAGTTTAGATAGTCCTATAACCCCTGGTGAGATAGAGGCAGCAATTTAAAATCTCTCAACTAAAAACAGCTCAGAGTTTTATGGATTCATTGTAGAATTCTACCAGATCTTCAAAGAAGAACTAATAGCAATATTCCTCAAATTATTCTGCAAAATAAAAACCGAAGGAACACTTCCTAAATAATTTTAAGACATCACTGTTACCCTGATACAAAAACTACACAAAGCCCAACAAAAAACAGAAGTTATGGAATAATAGATCAATATCCCTTATAAATATAGATGCAAAAATTCTCAATAAAATACTTACAAACTGAATCCAAGAACACATCAAAAGGATTATCCACCATGTAGAAACCTGGCACAAGTGAATCCTCCAGGAACCTACAAGGATGATCTCAGCTAAGATTCCTAGCAATGGGGTATACATAGCCTGAACTGGCCATCTCCTGTGACCAGGCAAGATTTCAAATGGAGAAACTGGGTCACCAAACCAGCCACATTACCTTCAGCCTATAGTCTGCCCTCCCTATTGGATGTGCTGGGGTAAGTGGCCTAGAGATTAAGAGACTGGCCAATGAATGAATGATCTAGCCTAAAACCAATGCCAGGAGAGTATGGCTACCCCTGATACTGCCTGGAGTGCCAGTACTCACAGGCTGGATGACCCAGAGACCTTGTATAGAACTAAATGTGACTGAAGAAAATAATGTCAACATAATGATGCCTAACAATAGTCTACTATACTCATAGATTGGTGCCTAGCCTAATTGTCATCAGAGAGGCTTCACCCAGTAACTGATGGAAACAGATGCAGAAACCCACAGACAACATTAGGCAGAGCTCTGCGAATCCTGCAGAAGAGGGATAGAAAGGATTGTAGGAGCCAGAGAGGTCAAGGTCACCACAAGAAAACTCACAGAATCAACTAACCTGGCCTCATAGCAGCTCACAGAGACTGAACTGACAACCAGGGAGCCTGCATGGGACTGACCTAGGCTCTCTGCATATAGGTTACAGTTGTGCAGCTTGGTCTTCTTAGGAGACTTCTGACAGTGGGACTTTCTCTGACTCTTTGGCTGGCTTTTGGAACCAGACTCCTCATGCTGGGTCTCCTTGCTCAGCCTTAATACATAGAGAAGTGCTTAGTCGTACAACTTCATATGCCATGTTTTGTTGATATCCATGAGAGGCCTGACCTTTCCTGAACAGAAATGGAGGAAGAATGGATTGAGGAGTAGGGACAGAAGGGAAGTGATGGGGAGGACCTGGAAGGAGAGGAGGAAGGGGAAACTATGGCCAGTATGTAAAATAAATAAATAATAAAAAAGATTATCCACAATGGTCAAGTTGGCTTCATCCCAGAGATATAGAGGTGGTTCAACATACTTAAATTAATAAATATAATCCACCATATAGACACACTCAAAGACAAAACCACATGATTATCTCATTAGCTGCAGAAAATGCCATTGACAAAATCCAGCATTCTTTCATGACAAAAGTCCTGGAGAGAACAAGAGCACAAGGAACATAACATAATAAAGGCAATTTACAACATGCTCATGGACAATATTGTCACAGAGGAACTCAAAACATTTCTGCTAAAATCATGAGCAAGACAAGGATGTTCATTCTCTTCATACCTCAACTCCAAATGGATTAAGACCCCTATGTAATACCAGATACCCTGAACCTCATAGAACAGTGGTTCTCAAATGTGGGTCACAACCCCTTGGGGGGGGTTGAGCAACCCTTTCATAGGGGTCACATATCAGATATCCTGCAAGCATATATTTAAATTATAATTTATAATAGTAGCAAAAATACAGTTATGAAGTAGCAATGAAAATAAATTTCTGATTGCGGGTCACCACAACATAAGTAACTGTATTAAAGGGTCATAGCATTAGGAAGGTTGAGAACCATTCTCATAGAAGAAAAAGTATAGAATAGGCTTGAGCTCATTGCCAAAGGAAAGGACTTTCTGAACAGAACTCTGATAGTACAGGCATTAAGAACAACAATTAATAAATGAGACCCCCCATGAAACCAAAAGGCTTCTGTACAGTGGAGGATACCACCACAAAGCTATCACTATAGTTCTTGAAACCTTAGCTAGAGCAATAAGACAACAGAAGGAAATCAAGGGGATAAAATAGCAAGGGAAAAGTCAAAGTATTTTTATATGCAGATGATATAATAGTATACATAAGCGACAATAAAACATCCCCAGGAAACTTCTACAGCTGATAAACACTTTCAGCAGAATAATAGGATATAAAATTTATGCACAAAATATCCATAGCCTTTCTATATACAAATGTCAAGCATACAGAGAAAGAAACCAGAGAAACAGTACATTTATAATTGCCCCCAAAATAGCTTGGGATAACCATAACCAATCAAGTGAAAGACTTGAACAGTAAAAAACTTATAAGATATCAAAGAAAGAAATTGAAGAAGATAAAGAAGATGGAAAGATATCCCATGCTCATGGATATGTAGCACTAATATACTGAAAATGGATAACTTACCAAAAGCAGTTTACAGATTCAGCACAATCCCCATGAAAATTCCAACACAATCTTTCACAAAATTATAAAAAAACCTCTTCAACTTCATATAGAAACACACACACACACACACACACACACACACACACACACACACACCACCCCCAAAAAGCTGGATAACAAAGACAATCCTGAATAACAAAAGAACTGCTGGAGGTATCACCATCCCAGATTTTACATTGTATTACAGAGCTACAGCAATCAAAACCAGTCACTGGATTGGGGATTTAGCTCAGTGGTAGAGCGCTTGCCTAGCAAGCACAAGGCCCTGGGTTTGATCCTCAGTTTAAAAAAAAACCAGTCATGTTGATCAACAGAATAAAAAGGGTACATAATTCCACACACCCATGGACACCTGATTTTTGATAAAGAAGCAAAAAAAAAAAATACATACTGTAGAAAACACACCATCTTCAGCAAATGGTGCTCATCAAGCTGGATGGCTGTATGTAGAAGAATGAAACAGATCCATTTCTACCACACTGCATAAACTCAACTCCAAATGGATCAAATACCCCAATGTAATTCCTGATACCCTGAACCTGACAAAAGAAAAAGTAGAAAAATGGCTTGAGTTCATCGGCAAAGGAAAGGGCTTTCTGAACAAAACACTGATAGCACAGGCATTAAGACAAACAATTAATAAATGAGACCCCATGAAACCAAAGAGCTTCTATATAGCAAAAGACACTTTCAAGCAAAGGAGTAAACTAAAGAATGGGAAAAAAAACTTTACTAAGCATACAGCTGATAGAAGGTTCATACCTAGAATATATAAAGAACTAACACCCCCTTGAACTTCAAGAAAACAAATAACCCAATTTAAAAATGGAGTATAGAACTAAACGGTTATCAAAAGGTGAAACACAAATGGTTGAGAAACACTTTAAAATGTTCAACATTTTTAGTCATCAGGGAAACACAAATTAAAATTACTTTGACATTTCATCTTATCCCAGTCATAATGGCCAATATTAATAAAACAAATGACAGCACATGCTGGCTAGGATGCAGAAAAGGAGGAAATTTATTCATTGCTGGTGAGAGTACAAACTGGCATAGCCACTATGGAAATCAATGTGGCAGTTCTTCAGAAAGCTGGAAAAAGGTCTATCCCGAGATCCAGCTTTACCACTCTTGGGCATATACCCAAAGGACTTTACATATTACTACAGAGATGGTTGCTCATCAATGTTCACTGCTGCTCTATTTATAAAAATAAGAAATGGGAATAGATTAGATGTCGATCACTTGATGAATGGATAATGAAGATGTAGTGTATTTACAATGGAATATTATCCAGCTACTAAGAAAAATGAAATCCTGAAACTTGCAAGTAAATGGATGGAGCTAGAAAAAACATCCTGAGTTAGGCAAATCAAACTTGTCCTAAAATACAAATATGGTGTGTTTTCCCTTATATGTGGATGATGGTTTTTAAGCTTCATATATGCATGTTTCAATACAAATAACCACAGAAGTTAGGTTACAGGGAGAGGGAAATATGGGGAGCTTCCAAAGGAAGTGGAAATAGAGTGTAGTTTTATAAAGAGATAAAGGAGAAACTAAAATAGGGGACTTAAATGGGGAAGAAGATGGGATTTCATGGTAATGGAAGGAATAACAGAGTGCTCTTTGAAAAGCCATAAAGAAAATTACTACCATAGAAGCTTCCTAAATACATATGTATATGAAAGGAATTTAAATGGAGTCATCATATAGTAAGAGAAATAATTCCTAAAATTAGGTATCTTTTGCTACAAAGTAAAATCCCCAGTAGTAGGAATGTGTTACATCTTGTGGAGTTGTTGGTCAAAGGAGTTTAATAGACCACTCCCCCAAACATCACAGGATATTGCCAAGGTCCTGATGGTAAGGCCCTACTACTGACTCCAAAACTTACTTATGTCATCAAACAAATAGAAATCTAGCTGTTGCCCAACTGTAAAGATTCACCTCAAAAGACTAACACTCATGGTGCTGGAAGGTAGTTAGAACTGTACTGGAGTAATCATCAGTTTCACTGAGGTACAAAACCTGTGATCTACATAGAAACTTGTCTGCAAGATATTCTGGTGCAATATTGGATTTAAGGCCCATATCATGAGATGTAATCCCCACATTACACTACTAAATTGGCCAAGAACCTGAGACAATATACTTCATGTGCCTACAGAAAAGCCTACTACTATTATTCTGCCAAAGGAACAGCAATAAAATGACTCTTGATGACATATTGTTATATCCATAGAGCAGAACATTACTCAATCCTCATCCAAAAGATTGGAATTAAAAAGAGATCCACAACTGGACAATATGCAGAGAGTGACAGACTTTGGATCAATCATCTCTAAATGAGATGTCTTTATCAAACCACTCCCCTCAGTGTTCTGAGATTTATGCAGAAGAGGAAGTGGAAAGATTTGAATACCTAGAGGTGGTGGATGACCCCAAGGAAAATGTCTTTCATGCACAACAGAAATGATGCGCATGTGAATTCACAGAGACAGTGAAAGCACAAACAAAACCTGCACAGGCTCACACCAAACAAAACCTCAGAAGTGAGAATGCGAAGTGGACACAAAGCCCCACATCTAACCAAGAAACAATCTGTAGAATGGGAAAAGCAGTTTTCTCCAATGAAATGTCACTGGATATATCAACCATTTTCAAGGGTAGGCACTATGGAGTAGCTGGCCAACACTGGTATTTTTGTGGACTTTATATTTTGTTTTGGAGTAGATGGCATAATTTGGATGAACCTGGAATATATAGTTTTTTTTTTTTTTTTTTTTGCTTTTTTTCTTTTTTTTTTTTTTTTTTTTTTTTTTTTTTTTTTTTTTTTTTTTTTTTTTTTTTTTTGCTTTTTCAAGACAGGGTTTCTCTGTAGCTTTGGAGCCTGTCCTGGACTAGCTCTGTAGACCAGGCTGGCCTCGAACTCACAGAGATCCACTTGTCTCTGCCTCCCAAGTGGTGGGATTACAGGCATGTGCCACCACCGCCTGGCTGGAATATATGTTAAATGAAAGAAGAAAGTCACAATATAGCATGATTATCATGTAAAAAGTGTTGAATAGGCAAATCTACAGATTCAGACCCCACAGATTCACACTTGCCTAGATTATGTGTGGCCAGAGGACAACTTTTGGAAGTTGGTTCTCTCTTTCATTGTGAGATCTAGGGTTTGTGACTTTGCAATGGAGACTCTGAAAGCCAGAAGGTTCTGGACAGATGTAATGCAGACACTAAGATACCACAGAAGGCAGCCCAGACTACTATACCCAACAAAAATTTAATCACCATAGATGGAGTTAACAAGACATTCCAAGACAAAACCAGTTTTAAACAATATCTATCTACAAATCAAGCTCTACAGAAAAAACTAGAAGGAAAATTCCAACCTAAGGAAGTCAGATGCACCCACAAAAACACAGGCAATAGATAACTCCACAGCAGCAAATCCCAAAGAATGGAAATACAAACACTATCACCAATATAACAGGAATTAACAATCATTGGTCATTAATATCCCTTAATATCAATGGACTCAATTCACCTATAAAAAGACACAGGCTAACAGAATGGATACGAAATCAGAATCCATCCTTCTGCTTCATACAAGAAACACACCTCAAATTCAAAGACAGATACCTCCTAAGAATAAAAGGCTGGGAAAAGACTTTCCAATCAAATGGTCTAAAGAAACAAGCTGGTGTAGCCATCTTAATATCCAGAAAAATAGACTTCAAACTAACATCAATAAAAAAAAGATTCGGAAGGACATCAAATATTCATCACAGGAAAAATCCACCAAGATGAAGTCTCAATTCTGAACATTTGTGCCCCAAATACAAGGGCAACCACATATGTAAAAGAAACATTACTAAAGTTTAGATCACACATCAAACCCCATACATAAATTGTGGAAAACTTCAACACACCACTCTCAGCAATAGACAGATCTGCCAGACAGAAACTTGACAGAGAAATAAGAGATCAAACAGATGTTATGACTCAAATGGACTTAATAGATAACTACAGAACATTCCACCCTAACAAAAAAGAATATACCTTATTCTCAGCAACTCATGGAACCATCTCTAAAATTGACCACATACTTGGTCACAAAGCAAATCTCAACAGATACATATATACATACATACATACATACATACATACATACATACATACATAAAACAGCCTCCTGATTTTATCTGACCACCATACCTGAAAGTAAGATTTCAACAACAACAAAATTACATAAAGTCTACAATCACATGAAAACTGAATAATGCTCAACTGAATTATCAATGGATCAAGGAAGAAATAAAGAAAAAAATTAAAGACTTCTTAGAATTCAATGAAAATGAGTGTACAATATACCCAAACTTAAGGGACACTGTGAAAGCAGTGCTAAGAGGGAAATTCATAGCACTAAATGCCCATATAAAGAAGTTGGGGAAATCTTACACTAGTGACTTAACAGCACACCTGAATGCTCTAGAACAAGAAGAAGCAAACTCATCCAGGAGGAATAGACACCATAAAATAATCAAATTGGGAGATAAAATCAATAAAATAGAAAAAAAATATAATACAAATGATCAATGAAACAAAGAGTTAGTTCTTTGAGAAAATAAACAAGATAGACAAACCATTATTCAAATTAACCAAAAGGCAGAGAGATAATATCCAAATTAACAAAACCAGAAATGAAAAAGGAGACATAATAACAGACAATGAAGAAACACAGAGAATCATCAGATCATACTTCAAAAACCTGTACTCCACAAAACTGGAAAATCTAAAAGAAATGGACAATTTTCTGGATAGGTACCACATACCAAAATTAAATTGAGACCAGATAAACAATTTAAATAGACCTATAACCCCTAAGGAAAAAGAAGCAGTCACTGAAAGTCTCTGAACCAAAAAGTTCCAGGACCAGATGGTTTCAGTGCAGAATTCTACCAGAATTTCAAAGAAGAGCTAATACCAATACTCTTCAAATTGTTCCACACAATAGAAACAGAAGGAACATTACCAAACTCTTTTAATGAGGCTACAGTACCCCTGATACCTAAACCACACAAAGATGCAACAAAGAAAGAGAATTACAGACCAATCTCCCTCATGAACATTGATGCAAAAATATTCAATAAAATACTGGCAAACTGATTCCAAGAACAGATCCAAGAAATTATCCACCATGATCAAGTAGGCTTTATCCCAGAGATGCAAGGATGGTTCAGCATAAGAAAATCTGTCAATGTAATACATCAAATAAACAAACTGAAAGAAAAAACACATGATCATCTTATTAGATGCTGAAAAAGCCTTTGACAAAATCCAACACCCTTCATAATAAAGGTCTTGGAGAGATCAGGAACACAAGAAACATACCTAAACATAATAAAAGCAATTTACAGCAACCTAACAGCCAACATCAAAGTAAATGGAGAGAAATTCAAAGTGATTCCACTAAAGTCAGGAACAAGACAAGCCTGTCTGCTCTCCCCATACTTATTCAATATAGTACTTGATGTTCAAGCCAGAGCACTAAGACAACATAAGGAGATCAAGGGGATACAAATTGGAAAGGAAGAAGTCAAGCCTTCGCTATTTGTCGATGACATGATAGTATACATAAGTGACCCCCAAAATTCGACCAGGGAACTCACACAGCTTATAAACACCTTCAGCAAAATAGCACGATACAAGATTAACTCAAAAAAATCAGTAGCCCTCCTATATACACATGATAAATGGGCTGAGAAAGAAATCAGAGAAACATCACCCTTTACAATAGCCACAAATAATATAAAATACCTTGGGAGTAACTCTAACTAAGCAAGTGAAAGACCTGGATGACAAGAACTTTAAGTCTCTGAAGAAAGAAACAGAAGATATCAAAAAAATGGAAAGATTTCCCATGCTCATGGATAGGTAGGATTAACATAGGAAAAATGGCAATCTTACCAAAAACAATCTACAAATTTAGTGCAATCCCCATCAAAACCTCAACAAAATTCTTCAGAGACTTGGAAAGAACAATACTCAACTTCATTTGGAAAAACAGAAAACCCAGGATAGCTAAAAGAATCCTGTACAATGAAGTCACCTCTGGAAGCATCACAATCCCTGACCTCAAGCTATACTATAGAGCTATAGTAATAAAAACAGCTTGAAATTGGCATAAAAACCAGCAAGTGGACATATGGAATTGAATTGAAGACCCTGAAATTAATCTATACACCTATAAACACCTGATTTTTGACAAAGAAGCCAAAACTGTACAATGGAAAAAAGAAAGCATCTTCAACAAATAGTGTTGGCATAACTGGATGTCAACATGTAGAAGATTGCAAATAGATCCATATCTATCACCATGCACAAAATTCAAGTCCAAGTGGATCGAAGACCTCAATATAAAATCAGTTACACTGAACCTGATAGAAGAGAAAGTAGGAGGTAGTCTTGAATGCATTGGCACAGGAGAGTACTTCCTAAATATAACACCAGTAGCACAGACACTGAGAGCAATAATTAATAAGTGGGACCCCTGAAACTGAAAAGCTTCTGTAAGGCAAAGGACACTGTAAATAAGACAAAATGATAGCCATATCTGACAGAGGGCTGATCTCCAAAATATATAAAGAACTCAAGAAACTAGACATCAAAATACCAAATAGTCCAATTAAAAAACAGGCTACAGAGCTAAACAGAAAATTCTCAACAGAAGACTCTTAAATGGCCAAAACATTTAAGGAATTGCTCAACATCCTTAGTCATCAGGAAAATGCAAATCAAAACAACTCTGAGATGCCATCTTACACCTGTCAGAAGACAGCTTATGTTGGAGAGGATGTGGAGCAAGGAGAATACTCCTCCACTGTTTGTGGGAGTGCAAAATTGTACAGCCTCTGGAAACCAGTATGGCAATTTCTCAGAAAATTTGGAATCACTCTACCTCAAGAATCAGCTATACCATTCTTGGGCATATACCAAAGGAATGCTCAACCATACAACAAAGACACATGCTGAACTATGTTCATAGCAGCATTACATGATGAACTATGTTCATAGCAGCATTATTCGTAATAGCCAGAACCTGTAAACAACCTAGATACCCTTCAACTGAAGAATGGATTAAGCAAATGTGGTACATATACACAATGGTATAACATCATGAAATTTGCAGACAAATGGATGGAACTAGAAAATATCATTCTGAGTGAGGTAACCCAGACTCAGAAGGACAAACATGCTATGTACTCATTCATAAGTGGATACTACATGTAAAACAAAGGATAACCAGACTACTACCTACAGCTCCAGAGAAGCTAGCTAACAAGACCCAAAAAGGGATGCATGGATCTCCCTGGGAAGGGGAAGCAGATGAGATCTCCATGAGTAAACTGGGGGTTGAGGGGTAGGCAATGGAAGGTAGGAGATGTTAGATGAGAGCATAAGGGAATGGGGTGACCAAGCTTTAACAGGGATGGAGTGGGAAAGCAATGAAAGAGATACAATGATTGATGGAGACATCATGGGGATAGGGAGAAATAGGGTGCTAGGCAAGTTCCTAGGAATCCACAAGGATGACCCAACCTTAGACTACTAGCAATAGTGGAGAGGGTGCCTGAACTGGCCTACTCTAGTAATCAGATTGGTGAATACTCTGTCATCATAGAGCCTTTCTCCAGTAACTGATGGAAGCAGATGCAGACACCCACAGCCAAGCACCAGGCAGAGCTCCAGGAGTCCAGCGAAAGAGAGAGAACAAGGATTCTATGAGCAAGGGACATCAAGATCATGATAGGGACACCTACAGAGATAACCAAACCAAAAACTGGTGGGAACTCATGAAATTTAGACCAACACCTTTGGAGCCTCCACAGGACTGGACTAGGACCTCTGTATAAGTGAGACAGTTGTGTAGCTTGATCTGATTAAGGGGCCCCCTGGCAGTAGGATCAGGATCCATCCCTGGTGTATGAGCATGCTTTTTGGAGCCCACTACCTATGGTGGGACACCTAGCACAGCCCTGAGGCTGGATCTGCCTCTACTGAATGTACCAGGCTCTGCTGACTCCCCATTGGAGGCCTTACCTTCTTGTAGGAGGGCATGGGGGAATGGCTTTGGGAGGAAGAGGCTGGAGGGGTGGGAGGAGAGAAGAGGGGGAACTGTGGTTGGTATGTAAAATGAATAAAACAATTTCTTAATTAAAAAAAAAGATCTAGGCTATGAAGCTAGGTCTTCAGGTCCATGTGCCAAGTGATCTTACCCTCTGAGCCATCTTGCTTTCCTTGATTCTTTTAGAACACTGTTAGGAAATGCATTCTCAAGCACAGTTTATCATCTACCATATTCTGTGCCTCTATCTTCAAACTTCATTTAAAAAGAAAAGAAAGAGCTCCAAGTAAGTCTACCTGGTGTTTTGGGATTTTTTGTTTGTTTGGTTGGTTGGGTTTTATTTTTTTTGGCCTGTTCTCATTGTTATCCTTCATGTCACATTTTCTTTCATGTCCCCAAATTTGTATCAAAGAACAAGCATAATTGTAAGATCCTACAACCAGTGCTTTTGTGAATTTTACCCTCACTGTTTATCTCTTTTTCCAGCCATGTGGGCCTCCACAGTTGTCTTAATGGCATTCTTCACCAGAAGGCTTCTTAGTCCTTCTTCAAAAAACATCCCTTAAAAGACCATTCCATAACTTCTCTATGCATGCCCAAATTAATAATGATCAGTAAGTGTTTGAGCTTAAATATCCTGTTCCAGTGAGTAGCTGACTCAATCATGCAAGACAGGCTCTGTTGTAGGCACTGGCAAATGAATGCAATCCCTGCCTTCAGGGAACTTCTGTTTTGAATGTCAAAAACAAAAAACAAGCAAACATATGATTTATTTTTTAGTTGTGTTTCATCAGGAAGGTAAAGGCTTCTATGGCAGAGAATCTTACCAAAGCTAAGGTGTAAGACTCAGGAAAGTCCTTAGAGATGTGATGTGTCAGCTATGGAGAAGTTAGCCAGGTAAAGGAGGTTGAGAGAAAGAAACATAATTCTTGGGCAGAGTGAACAATATTCTTTGATTTGTTCACTCCTTCAACAACTATGTATTTAGTATCTACTATGAATTATGCATTGTTCCAAATGATAAGGATACAATATCGGGAAAAAAACTTAAATCATATTCTCCTGTTGCTTACATTTTTATGAGAGAGGAACAGAAAATAAACAAATATGTAAAAAAAAACCCAGTATGTTAGACAGTAAGTGCTGTGGATATTCTAATAAAAGGAATTAAGGATGGTAGAGGATACTGATGTAAGCCAGGGGTTAGAATGCAGTCTGTGAAAGCCTAAAGTAGAGGCTCCAAATCCTTCCTGTCATCTGGAAGTAGGCAAGCATAGCTTTGCAACCAAGAGTGGATCCTTGTCCTGTTGCTAACTCCTTATACTCTTTTCTATTTATGTATCATTGTTTTTATGTACATCATTTCACTCTGCCCAGTCTTACCCAGTCCTTGCCAACACAGCAGAGTTGACCCTTATTCACCAAAAGCTTTTGATTCAGTGCGTTTTGGGGACAGTTTCCATGGGAACACGCCTTCAACTTTATAACAGGAGTCAATAGAGAATCAGAGAATTAGGATGCTCTGAACAGAAATATGCTTTTAGCAAACTTTGCTGTTTTGCAAATGTTTTTATGGACATTAATATCTTAGAACTTTAAATTTTAGTTGATTAGGTCAGACAAAGGTTAAAACATGTTGGTGGAATGACCAAATGTGCAGAAGAGAATTTTGATGTCTGTGGATAGGCACTATTCTGTGACTTCTGTTAGACAGGGAAGCAGTATACCTGGCTTTCATAGGAAGGGAAATGCAGCTCAGTGTTCAGAAGGCACATCTCCTTTAACAAGCATGTTTATTGAGATTGGATCTAAACTGCATATCTAGAATGAGTTCCTGATACATTGTATGGTATTCAAAGAAAAGACTGAGAAATAGAATATGTACCAGGGCTTAGAGTGGAAGACAGGGCAACACCAGGCATGGTGATGTTTGCCTGTAATCCCAGCACCCTGGATATGCAGACTTTTGACAGCATCATAATAGTAGCTATCATTTGTTGACTGTAGTGCATTTACTAAGTACTTCATGCACAGTACCACTAATCTTCATAATGTAGATAACCTTACATGGTAAATATTATTATCCTCATGTGACAGATGAGAACCATGAACCTCAGAGTGTAACTTGACAATATCACACAGCTCAAGGTTTAAATCCTAGCATCAACACAGAAAGAGGAAGAGAGAGGCTGATTAGGTAATTTACTTAATGTTCCACAGTAAGTGGTAGAGCTAAGATTAAAACTCCAGAAGTTGTGCTCCTAACTCTCATACAGCTCTGCACAGGTAGTAATTTAAATGGAGGAGGGAGTTAATTTCTCTGAGATGATATGAAATCCAGCTAATAAACAGAAGAAACAGAGTTCATATAATATTTGATTCCAAAGTCTGTGATTTTTTTTTGTGCTGCCTTCTGACAGCATCATAGTAGCTATCATGTGTTGACTGGATATTTACTAAGTACTTCATTGCAGTTCCACTAATCTTCATAATCTAGAAAACCTTACATGGTAAATATTATTATCCTCATGTGACAGATAAGGGAAAGGTGCCTCAGAGAGTGACTTGACAGCACCACACAGATCAGGATAGAAATTCACATCTGCTTCACCCCGTGGCCTGTGTTTACTGCACCCCGCTACCAATTATCTGAAGTGTAAGGAGCACAGGAGGTCAATGCCAGTACTGAGTGGGTAAGAGTGTGTGACTAAAGGCATCAAGTGGAAGTTCAGTTGATATTTTACATGAAGGTGACACCTTCAAACTCCTATGATGTCCACCTTATGAATTAAGGAGGTACACCTGCCACTTTCTGGTATCCCTTCTAATTCTTTCTCTTTTTCCATTATATCCATTGTTGTCTCTTTACTATTTCCTTTCCTATTTTCCTGTCTTCCCTTCATGGTTGCAACTCTAAACATTCTCTATTTCTAGGGCCATCTGAATTCAGGCAGGGAGACATGAGAACATCTTCTGTGGTATGAGTTGCCGTCAGGGTCACATCAACCCCGAAACTTAATGAACCTCTTACAGAAACAGTGGTCCTGGTCAAAGTGACCTCATATTGAATGAAGAACCTGGCCATTGTCCCAGATTTGTCAATTTTTTTATTAATTTGTTGACTGAGTCATGTACAAGGAAGAACTTGGTGTTCTTTAGAGACATCTCTTAAGAGCAGTCATCTGTGGGCTATTGCTAGTGTAAGAGTGTGCATGAAATCCTCAGTTCATTCATTTATTTAGACACCATTTTCTTGAAATATTTCTAATAATGTCTGAATAATGGAGAAGTAAAAAAAAATTAGGAAGCAAGGTCCCTACTCTCAGGGAGCCAGGAATTCTTAGTCTAGAAAATATGACCAAATGCATAATAGATATTTATAGTGTGCATGATGGCCTAAGAGCCCTGAGGAAATAGCCACTCATTGTCCTATTTTCAAAAACCTGAGCATGTTATTCTTTTTTCTTATTTACTCTTCTTGAGGGTGTAAGAAGTCAAAGGAAGCTTCACTGAGGCAGTGGCATTCAAACTAAGCCTTGACAGTGAGCAGTAGATCATCAGGAGGGAAAGACTTTACAGGCAGAGAAAAGTGCTTATACAAAAGTATGAAAGAGCATGCAGCTTCTGGCAGCAGCAGTTCCATACTTCTGGTAAAAGTTCACCTCTATCACTTATCAACTATGTGTCTGGGTACAAATCACTTGCCCTTCTTGCTTCCTTTTCTGTTAACTGGTAAGTATAATAATGATGTTGATGATAATAATTTTGTCTGCATTATATATCACATAAAAATTGTATAGGTAACAAATACGATGGTTAACATGGAATTTTAATACTGTATGAAGGTGTGGATTTCTCTATTCTTTCCATCTTTTAAAAGCTACGTGAAAGTAGGTGTGGAATAACTATAATTGGAAAGCACTATGCACATGTGCACTGGTAATGCTACAGATCTTCTGGGCCACAACCAAAGCCCCATAGGAAAGTACACAAACTCTGTTTTCAATTTCTTGGCTCCAATCTCTTCTTGCCTAGTGTTGGGACTCATCACTCCATACTCTCACCCCATGGGTACTTTTCTTCAATGTATGTTGGAGAATATGTGAACAAGTCTATTTCCCTTCTCCTGTCCAAATATTCTGTTCTTATTCCTTTCTTACTTTTTTGCATAAAAACTTGAACTCTCTTCTCTTTGTTCTACCATCCTCTATCTGAGAATTCCAGGAAGCCTTTAACCTACCTTTTATTCAAGTGTCTTAATTCTGGCATCTGGAATTCCTATGGTCAATTCCAAAGTCCTATTCACAATGTTGCTCCAGACTTTTATGTGGATGCTATGGGTCTGGCAGACAGCATCAAATATACTGCCTGGTGGTCTTCTTTATGCTCCCATGGTTTCAGTGTAGAATGAATGGTTGGGTTATTCTTGTGTTTAAACAATTGTTATTGGATAAAATTAGCAAATACGTTTTCTGATCCATTTAATGGGTGTGGAATGTGTACCTGTAACACAAATTCCTACATGGTCTTTTAATTAAAAAAAAAAAAGGAACCAGATATTGGGGTAAATGCTGAAAGATCAGAGAGACAAAGGAACAAGCCACAGATACCTCTTTCCTCTAGGACTCCTCAGTCTGAGAAAGCCTCTAGCTGATGCTTCTGCCGAAAAAGCCTTTAGTTTCTGTCTCTTCGTACCTTATATACCTTTCTCCACTCAGGCATCACTTCCTGGGATTAAAGGTGTGTGCCACCACTGCTTGGCTCTGTTTTCTCTCCTAGACTGAATCAATCTCATGTAGTCCAGGGTGGATTTAAACTCACAGAGATCCAGATGGATCTCTGCCTCCCAAGTGCTAGGATTAAAGGTGTGTGCCATCACTGCCTGGCCTCTATGTTTAATCTAGTGACTTGTGGCCTGTTCTGTTCTCCAATCTTCAGGCAAATTTTATTAGGGTACAACAATACATCACCACACATGCCCTAACTAATTAGTATTTTCATGGGAAGCCACCCCCCACAACGTGGATGCTGTTTTAGGAAAAAATGGTAGGTATTCCTGACAAACTCTATGGTTCTAAGTGCTACTGGAACAATGGACTTTCCCATTTATCATTGACAGTATTTCATCTTTTTTTTTGAGGTGAGGATCCAACCAAGGGCCTTGCACTTGCTAGGTAAGCACTCTACCACTGAGCTAAATCCCCAACCCATGACAGTATTTCATTAGTGGTACCACTTGATAGATGATCATATATTTCTCAAGAAATATCATATGCTTTTATCCTTTCATAAATGATCATTTCTATAACATATATGCATCTTCTTTCTGTAGCTATATATGTAAATAAACACTGAAAGATACACTAACATTCAAAGACAGGATAGTTTGAGTTGGGGATATTCTTGAAACCCCTCCTATTTGGGTTATAATATTATGGGAAGTTAGAATTGCCTTCTATAGAAAATCTACTTGGTTTCCACAAACAGACACTGAATTCTATATGATAACCTGGCACATTATTGTTACTTCTTGCATGTCTTTAAAGCTATTTCCTTCTATCCTGAAATGGGAAGGAAAGCCAACCATTTTAAAATTTAAACAATAATTAACATCCACATGTGTCAGGTACTGAGATTGGCAATGTGTTCTATGGAGATGAATAAGATAGTTCTTGCTTGAAGGGCTTGATATGTATGAGAGAGAGAGAGAGAGAGAGAGAGAGAGAGAGAGAGAGAGAGAATTCACACATCTGTAATGAGGAAAGGATAACTAAATGAAAATCTTATGAGCAAAAACATGTGCTGTTAGGTCAAAAGAGAAGAATATGAATTTGTTCTGAGAAGAGTAATAAGTTGAATGGTGAACATTTAAAAGTTTTGTTCAAGTTCTAATCCCTGGCACTTTGGATGCAAACTTACTTAGGAAAAAGATTTACAGATATAATTAAGTGGATATTTTGAGATAAGAACACCCTAGTTTAACACAGTAGTGCTTATATCCAATAAAATGCCAATATAAGATGAGAAATTCAGAAACACAAAGAAGAAGGTCAGGAAGATGAACTGTGAGATCGTAGTTATGCTATCTTAAGTAATGGAATAGCAAGAACTACCAGAAGCTGGATGGGTGTATGTAAGGCTTCTTCCCTAGACACACTGGAGGAAGTGTGGCCCTTCTGGCAACTTGATTTAAGATTTCTGACCTTCAGAACAGAAATAATAAATTTTTGTCATTTAAAGTCACCAAGGTTGCAGTAATTTGTGACAGCAGCCCTGGAAATATCAAAGAAAGGCCATAGAAAGGATGTGATATTTCAGTTAAAAATTTTCATTTATCCAGGTTTATTTATTTGTTTACTTCCTTTTTAGTTAAAATTTTTTATTCATTTCACATGCCAACCACATGTCCCTCTCTCATCCTCTGGCTCCCCCAACCCCCGCCTAACCACCCCTCACCCACACCTCATCTCCTCCTCCAAAAGGGTAAGTTCTCCCATGGGGTGATAGCAAAGACTGGTACATTCAGTTGAGGTAGGACCAAGGTCCTCCACCCGCCTCAAGGGTGAGCAAGGTATCCAATCATAGGTAATGTGATCCAGAAAGCCAGCTCATGCACCAGGGATAATCCTTATCGCATTTCCAGGAGCCCCTCAAACAGACCAAGCTACACAACTGTCTCCTGTATGCAGAGAGGGTCTAGTTTGTGTAAAGTTCATGAGTTCCTATAAGCTTGATTCAGTTGTCTCTGTAGATTTCCCCATCATGATCTTGACCCTTGTTGCTCATATAATCCCTCTTCCCTTGAATTGGCACAGAAGACCACTTCCTAAATATAACACCAGTAGCACAGATGCTGAGAGCAACAATTAATAAATGGGACCTCCTGAAACTGAGATGCTTCTGTAAGGCAAAGGACACTGTAAATAAGACAAAAATGACAGCCTACAAAATGGGAAAATATCTTCACCAACCCCACATCTGACAGAGGGCTGATCTCCAAAATATATAAAGAACTCAAGAAACAAGACATCAAAATGCCTAACAGTCCAATTAAAAAATGGGCTACAGAGCTAAACAGAGAATTCTCAACAGAAGACTCTCAAATGGCCAAAACACATTTAAGGAATTGCTCAACATCCTTAGTCATCAAGGAATGCAAATCAAAACAACTCTGAGATACCGCCTTACACCTGTCAGAATGGCTAAGATCAAAAACACTGAAGACAGCTTATGTTGGAGAGGATGTGGAGCAAGGGGAATACTCTTCCACTGTTGGTGGGAATGCAAACTTGTACAGCCACTCTGGAAATCAGTATGGCGGTTTCTCAGAAAACTGGGAATCAATCTACCTCAAGAATCAGCTATACCACTCTTGGGTATATACCCAAGGAATGTTCAATCATACCACAAGGACACATGCTGAACTATGTTCATAGCAGCATTATTTGTAATAGCCAGAACCTGGGAACAACCTAGATGTCCCAAAACTGAAGAATGGATAAAGAAAATGTGGTACATTTACACAATGTATTATTATTTGGCAGAAAAAAAAACACAAAAAAACCCCACAAAAACCCAATGACATCATGCAATTTGCAGGCAAATGGATGGAACTAGAAAATATCATCCTGAGTGAGATAACCCAGACTCATAAAAACAAACATGAGCCTTAACTGAGTAACTGATGGAAGCAAATGCAGAGACCCACAACCAAGCACCAGGCTGAGTTCCAGGAGTTCAGTTAAATCTTAAAGGAAGACAGTATTTTAACATGAGAAGGGGAAGGGCATTCTAGACTGAGGGAATAACCAGAGCAGAGACATAGAGCTAGAAAATGGGGAATGTCCCTGAATTTGGAGAACCAGCTGTGTGGAGCAGGAAAAACAGGCTAGAGCTGTTTCATGATTATTAGCTTAGGGATTTTGACATTTGTTTTTCAGGCTTTAAAGAGCCATTGAAGATTTGGGAGGCATGAAATAAGAAAAAGGAATTCCCTGTAACTTAACCAAGTTAGAGACAAGTACTGACTTTTCTGAGCAGATAGTCATATTGGGTATGTGTTGACTCCACACACCTTAGATGCCAGTAGGTTGGCCTGTGTATGGCCAAAAAAAAAGGTTGCATTTGTTGTAGATGAATAAAAACATCTTTGTCCTCACTTTGTCCTGCACTTACTCTTTTGAATCACACTCTTCATTCCTGGCAGGAGTTTCTTAGCACATATTTTGCTTTGTAATACCTAGTGTAAGATTCTTGGGACTTTGGCTTGAATGCTTATATGAATGAATCTGGGAGGCTAGTTCAGGAAACATCAGACCTCAAAACTAGACAAAAATTCTGTTTCCTTTGTAACATAATTGCTTCCTGTCTTTTTACCTGGTATCATTTATTCCATGGTATGAGGCAGTCATTATTCCCCAGACTACCCCATCATTATTATCCCAATTATCAACATCAACAGCTACTAACAGAGTAAAAGAAGAACAGATTAAGAATTTTAAGTGTAGATAGAAATGAATTCACACCTTCTGCACAAAAATGTTGGGGAGGCCTTCTTGCAAGAAGGGAGATTTCAGGAGCCTCAAGAATTATTGTATAAATAGACATATTTATTATATGCACATAGATTTATGTGAGTTCATATGCATGTGTGTGTGTGCACGCATGTACATGTGCTTATGTGGGTGTATGTAAAGATCAGAAGTCAATATCAAATATTTTCTTCACTCTCCATTTTAATTTTTTAAGATTAATTTTAGTTTAATTGTATATACTTATGGGGTGTGGGGGATATTACACATATGTGAAGATGCCCACAGAATCCAGAAGAGGGTGTTGGTCTTCTGGAGCTGGAACTGAACTTGGGCCTTCTACTAGAGAATTATGATCTTTCAACTACTGAGCCAACTCTTCAGTTCCATCACCATTTTATTTTTTTGAGACAAGCATCTCACTAATGGATGACTAACACAGAGCTCATCAATTTGACTGCCAGAAAAATCCCAGGAATCTTCCTGTTTCTGCCTCTCGAACAGTGGGATTGCAGGTGTACATTGCCCTGTGCTGATTTTTGTGTGTGGAATCCAAACTCAGGTCCTTATCCCTTTGTGCTAAGCCCTTGTGAGATGTTTTATACACCTTAACTCACGAGCTTCCTTTACAAGTTCTCTTATATGTAGAGATTATTTCTGTTGGTCCCATTTTACTGGTGGAAGGACTACATAGCTTTGGGAAGACTCAGTAAATGCCCAAAAGTATATTCGTAAGGGGCAGAACTCTGGGTTATTTGATTCCAAACTACTAAACCACAGCTCATTCTCCTTTCCTTCATGTGAAGTGTTGGTGTAAAGAAGGCTGAGGTATTTTTTGAGGTGTTGGTTTTTACATCTTCCCCAGAACTGCAGTGCCAGTGAGGCACAAGGCTGCATGGTGGCTGAAGGTTCCACTTGCTTTTCAACTTGGGAACTGGCTAATAATGCCCGGTGATCTCTGTCCATGGTCCTGGCCTGGGTCTTAATAGTCCCCCTCACCCCACCCATGCCCCTGCTCCTAAATTTCTCAGTGCTGCAAGGCCACAAACATCTTGGACAGTGTCTAGAGCTGTGAAACAGGGCCCAGCATACTGAACTGCTTGTGCTGGCTTCACTGGAGGATTCTCTCAGTGGCCATTTGCCACTGAAGATGGAAATTGTTTTCTCTGTACCTCAGTTTTCTAACTTTGAGTCACTCAGACTGCTCCAGTATGTTTCAAAATTCCACCCTGCAAGAGAAGAGTTTCAGGTACCAGGATCTATTCTTTCTCAAGCTGATTTCGAACAAAGGTTTCAAATCATCTAAGAAAATGGGGATAGGCATTCCAGACACTTGATAAATACCATTGTTTTTCTTACCTGGCTTGACTTGTGGGCCCTGCCATTGTCTCCCTCTCTGGCAACGCAGATTTAGCAGCTTAGGATAGTGAGCGCAACCTAATAATTATGGCTGTTGGTTTCAAGGAAGCAGGAGGGAGGGGATCAGAGTATCTGCTGCAGGGCCTTTGAATAGATAGCATCATGTCTGAAAAACACATTATAAGTCACAAAGTTCTTCATTGCTATTATCTGAATCCTAAAGGCCACTCACTGGCTTAACTACCAATCTAGTGTGTGGCCATGGCCTTTCTTTTACACATTTATAAAGCAGAGAGAGAGAATTTAAGGGTAAATTATTTTAGGGTTGAAAAGTCTCACCAAGTGTGCCTGACTTATCCCCTCCAAGTTTTGCTTATTCCCTGGAGCAAAACCTTGGTTTCCACCATGCTAGAAATGTCACTGATTCCCAAACACGTTGCTCACCATTCTAACGCAACACTTCCTAAGCCTATGCTTTTTCACATGCTCCATCTGCTCTTCTCAGTATGTACCATGCTTCTACTTCCCTGGGGCTATCATATTTGCTGTATATTCAAGGATCTTGAAACATCTTTGTTCCCATGAAGTCCTTAATTACTCTTACTTCTCAGTTAGCCCTCTTTCTGTATAGCCCATTCTGTAGCTTTCTTGTGTTTATATATCCCCCACTAGAATATAGGCCTCTTTGAAGCAAAAAGCATGCTTTTAGTTATTTATTTCAACTCTGGAGACCAAATACCAAGCCTCAGACAAATAGTAGCTGAACAACTCATGGAGTAGGATACCCTGGCCAGTCCAGGGGATGCTGAAAGAGAAAAAATGAAACTTTTGTCCATTGGGAGGAGGTCAATACTTTTCCAATACTGTTTAAAAGAAAGAAGGTGGTAATGAGGCAGCTTGTTGGTTCCACTATATTTAATAGAATCTCTCAACACATTAGGTGTTTCAGCTTAAGAAACTAGAAGATTTGATGTTAGTCTCAATTTGTTGACCTCTCAAATCTGGATGCCTTTGAGTTACTTTGTCTTGTTCCTTGAAATTAACCAAGGAAAGGTCAAATAATCCCCTACCCAGAGGCCATTATTATGACTACTATATAGTCTCTGGGTACCATGGCAGTACATTGTATGAAAAATAATATGATGATTCCCTTCCTTGTATATGCATATGATAGCAAAATAATGTTATTTCTGCCATTAATCTTCTATCTTTCTGGCATAATATTAAATTGGGCTGAATAACATCCTGTCCTCAGCATGATAGAAAGATGCTTCTAGATTTATCTCCAGGATGGCAGCACCTCTTGTGTCCTCAAACATTTCCAGACACTGCACCTCCCTTTACTAAGAACCGGTGGTGTGTGGGACTGTTGGGGAGGTGATAAAGCCAGCAGAAAGTCATAGTACTCATGGCTTTTGGTTAGCACTCTGAAAGGCTTTGACTACTTTGGAATACTAGTTACAGAGTTACAGAGGCTCAGAATCACCTAGATCTGCATTAGGAAATTAAGAAAGGAGTTAAATAATTTTCCCCAAAAAGAAATCACAGTGAAGTCTACATTTTGTTACCAACCTCTAGTTTTTAGTGAATAAATAAATTGTGTTCTCTACATTCTTCATAGACGAACACAGGCCCAATGAAGTTTGATTAATTGAACATGGAACAGCTTGTTTATGACAGAATTAAGGTCAAAATCCAAGTTCTTACAGCCTAGTCTCATACTCTGTTTATCCCACCTAACCCGATATATTATTGATGGTTCTTAAACAACAGGGCCCATTTGCTCAGAAATGAAACTATCTTGGTTTGCAGTATTACCATGATTCTATCTGATTTTTGATATGCCTTATAGGAAAGATCACTTTATAGGAGATTCTACTGATGGGTGATGGTGCTCTGCACACTGTGAATGTGTTGTTCCCATTGGTTGATAAATAAAATGCTGATCGACCAGTAGCCAGGCAGGAAGTATAGGCAGGACAAGCTGAGAAGAGAATTCTGGAAACAGAAAGGCTGAGTCAGGAGTCACCAGCCAGACATAGAGGAAGCAAGATGTAAAGGCAGAACTGGGAAAAGGTGCCAAGCCATGTGACTAAACATAAATAAGAATTATGGGTTAAATTAAGATATAAGAACTAGCCGGGCAGTGGTGGTGCACACCTGTAATCCCAGCACTTGGGAGGCAAAGGCAGGTGGATCTCTGTGAGTTTGAGGCCAGACTGGTCTACAGAGCTAGTCTAGGACAGGCTCCAAAGCTACAGAGAAACCCTGTCTCGAAACACCAAAAAAAAAAAAAAAAGATATAAGAACTTGGTAGCAAGAAGCCTGCCATGGCCATACAGTTTATAAGCAATATAAGTCTCTGTGTGTTTACTTGGATCTGAGTGGCTGCAGGCCTGGGCAGGACTGAAGAAAACTCCAGCTACATTCTACATCACCCCTTCAGTTAAAAAAAAAAAAAAAACAGGGAGAAGGATGAATGGTGCAAAGACTGGCCTGCTGTAAGTTCCATCCTAGGCAAAGCAAAGAACATGGTGAAAATTCACACAGTATCTTTATATTTAATATTTTTGTTGTGCTGGGCACTGTACTTAGACATGAGCATTGAAGATTAAAGTGCTTGTCTCCTCTCTAAAAAGGAGCAGTTTATAAAGGGAGAAACACAAGCAGTATTAATATCCCATGTAAGTGTGCAGATTAAGGTAAACACAAGATGTTATGTAGGCCCATAGGAGGATACCCAGGCTATTCTATAGATAGGGATCGGGTTGCATAAGTTTGCTTGGAGTATCATTTAAATCAATTCCAACATTATTAAAACTTAATAATTAACATATTAGTTGCTTTTCTCATCACTGTGACCAAATACCTTACCAAAACAAAAATAAAAACACAAAAACAAACAAAACAACAACAAAACCTCAGGGAAAGAAGATTGGCTCAATTTTAAGGGGATACTCTGTGGAAGACCGGGAAAGATTATGAGGTCACATTGTGTTTATAGTTAGGAAGCAGAGAGAGATGAATGTTGGTGCCCTGCTCCCCTTTTCCATTTTCATTCTGCCTGAGACTCCAGGCCATGGTATGGTGCTGTCCACATTTAGAGTGGGTCTCTTTCTCAGTGAAACTCATTTGGAATACACATATAGACATATTCACACATGCGTGTCCTAGGTGATTCTAAATCCAGTCAAGTTGATAATCAAAATTAACCGTCATTGGCTATTATTAATAGAGCGATATACAGTTTCCCTGTTCTCAAAGAGTTCACAGCCTATCACAGAAGAAAGTATCGATATAGAAGTGTAATCATGTAATTCATGCTATGATTATCTGTTCAAGAAAATAGACATAGAAAATAGCTCACATTTAATATAGGCTGGCTATGTGCCAAGCATTTTTCTAAAGACTATGTAGTCCTTAGAATATGTATTTATATATAAATTTATAATACAAATGTATAGTAGACAATATATGACTAACTGTATCCTATGATTGTATTCAATCATTCAGCTCCCATAACCACCTAAGATTTATTTTCCCCTCAATCATGGATGAAGAAATCGAGGCACAGAGAGATAAAAAGAACTTGCTTAAAGCCACATAGCTAATGGATGGTGTAAGATGTCACAAGTGAGGAAGAAGCAAAAGTAACCCCTAACATCTTTTTTAATTTTTTTTTTTTTGGTACTGGGGGTTGATTGAGCCCAGGGTTCTGTGCATGTGAGGCGCACACTCTACCACTGACCTATATCCCAAACATTCCTTTTAGGTTCTTTTTTTAAAAATTTTGAGACGGGGCCTCAATAATACTTTCCTCAAGCCATTGCTGAACTAATACTGTAGCTGAAGCAGGTCTTCACCTTTTGATCTTCCTCCCGAGTGTTGAGATCACAGGCTTGTGCCACCATGCCCACCTTGCTCCTGGCACTCATGGTTTTCTGCTGGACAAAACAATCTTTAAAAAATAGCAACATTAGATGAAGTTCCTCTGAGAATACAATAAAAAGAGACAAAACAAGGCCACTTCATAATGTTGTCAAGCACAGATGAAAAGGTCACTGTGCCACCATAGCCTTATTCCCACTTTAGTCTGACCTCTGTATAGATAACTTATTAAAATGGCATACTATACATTTCCCTTCCTTTATGATGGAACAAACCCCCACTTCTCTTAGACCTCCCTCCAGTTCATTTGACCAAAGTCCAAATTATCTAGTAGACTCTTTATTCCAGCCCTTTCCTGTTACCCCATGGTTATCAACTGTATCAGCTTGTCTGCGGTGCCATAACAAAATACTACAGACACAGTAACTTAAACAACAAAAATTTATTTTCTCACAACTCTGGAGGTTGAAAGTTTGAGAGCAAGCTGTTAACAGGTTTTATTTCTCCCAAGGATGACTTCTTCTAATGGTGTCTCACATGCTCTTTTTTTTTTTCCAATGTGTGAGCTCCTGGTATCTGTGTGTGTGTCTAAATGCCCTCTACATAAGTACACTAGTAGGATTGGATTGCAATTCACACTAATGGCCTTATTTTAACACAATCACTTCTTTAAACACTCTATTGCAAAAATGGCCATGGCCATGTGTATATTTTTCTTGGCTCAATATTTTTGCTTGTAAATGACAGTAATAAAATTGTGTTTGTTATGAGGATTAAACATAAGAATTTGTGTAGGTTGCTTTCCATACAGTGGTTGGCACATAGGTAAGCACTCACTAAGTTTGGATTCTTTGAGGAATGAGCCCTTATTTGTGGATGAGTTTCTGCAATATAAACGAAGGGGAAGAATAAGTGTATCAAAGCAGGTGGAGTGGTAGACTTTAGCTAAGCCTCCCTGAAAACAAACGCAGAAGTGTATCTCCTAGGTGAGTCTGAGATGTAAAAGCCTGTCCCAACCTCATACAGACACTCTATGGCTCAAGAATAAAAGAGCCCTGGACGTGTGCCTTTCACTTGACACTAACCTCTGTGTCTTTTACTTTGCCAGGAAATACATCGCCCCCACCCTATTCACACTATCTCTGTCAGGGCTGTTTCTTGGGAGGAGTTAGGTGACAGGTTAGAGGCTCTGTGAAAGGTTATAGAAGTTACACACTGCAGATCTCGAAGTCTGACCTTAGAAAATGAAGCTGTAGCAGTGGAAGCAGAGAAATCAGCAATTGAGCTCTGCGTGACTGGGGAAGCTGGGTTGTGGAAATGACTTGCTGGAGCAAGTGCACACAAAGTAGCTAGCTTTATTCTCTCTGTTCTAGCGTCAACATTTAGTCTTTCACCCTGGTTTCTAGTGGCGATGATTGTGGCTTTCAGGCCCCAACCTTACTTACACCCAGGGCTTCATGAATGCTATGTGTTCCCGGTGGGTCGCTTTCCAATCCTGTCCTGTTTTCTGTTGGGCTCCCAGAACGTCAGAAGGGAAATGACCACCTAAGGAATTTTCCAGTGACAGCAGTCAGACCCCATTTCCTTCCTGGCCATATTCAGACTCCCTTTTTCTCTCCTTCATTTCCTAAAAAACTCATCCCTCTCCAATTCTCTCCCTTGTTCCAACCCTCCCAGCACAATCCACCTTCCCGGGGCTTGGGCCCTGAAGTTAAGGGTAGGTTGGATGGATAAATGCTTAACGCATAGAGCCATTCAGATATTCTTCCTGAAACTTCAGAGCGCCCCTCTCTGAACAACATAACTGCCCTCAAAGGCGTGGGAGAGTGGTGTCCGGCTGCGTGTCTGCCAGGGGAAGAAGGAGCCAGTGGCGCGGTGGACTGGGCGGGCTGCGAGAATGTGAGTGGGGGGGGGGGGGGGGGGGGGGAAGGGGGGTGCGCGCCCTTTATGACAGGTGGCCGCGCAGTGCGCGCTCCCGGACGTTTGAGGGGACGGCAAGAAGGGACAGAGAGACGGGGGGGGAGGGGGGCACATGAGGAAGGGACCGCAGTGAGGGTAAGGAGAGAACAAGCAGAAAAGGGAGGGCTGTGGTGGGGAAGGAGGGTAGGGAGGGGAACGCGTCCAACAAGAACAGCCGTGTTGGAGGAAACAATGGCAGGGGCAATAGCGATGGTGGCAGCCGAGGCAGTCCTACTCTGGGCACCTTTCTGAATGGGCAGAGGCAGCTCTGGAAGCAGAGGGGAGCAGGCAGCGCCCGCAGAGGCTCTGAGCCAAGCAGCCTAGGGAGGAGAGGGGGGAGGAGGAGGGGGGGGAGGAGGAGGAGGAGGAGGAGGAGGAGGAGGAGGAGGAGGAGGAGGAGGAGGAAGAGGAGGAGGAGGAGGGGGGGGGGGGGGGGGCCGAGGCAGGGGGAGAACCCGGGAAGGAAAACCAGTAGCATCAGCAGCAGCCGCCGCCGCCGCCGCCACCACCACCAGCACAGCAGTGGCAGGAGCGGCAGTGGCAGCATTTAGCAGTAGCGTTCCCAGCGCTAGCGGCAGCCGCAGCCGCCCTCCGCCTCTCCCGCTAGCGGACGGCCGCCGCCAGCGCGCTGAGCCGGCTCCCGGCGCGGCGCGTGCAGCCCGCGGAGCAGGCGGGCGAGCGGGCGAGAGGAGCGGCGCGGCGAGAGGAGCGCTGCCCCGGGAGGCGGCGGGCGGCCGCGGAGGCTCTGACTTCCCGCGCCCGAGCCCGACAGCTCTGACTCCATCTAGTGCGGCGACGGCTGCGGCGGCGGCGGCGGCGGCGGCGGCGGAACCTGAGTGAGCGAGGGGAGCGAGGCGCGTCCACCTGGCGGGCCCCGCGCATGGAGCAGAGGCGGCGGCGGCGGCGGCAGCAGCAGCAGCAGTGAGCGGGAGCAGCGGCGGCAGCGCCAACAGCTGCAGCGACGGCGGCAGCCCAGCCTTGACTGCAGCCGCCACAGCTCGGGACGCCGGCTGCTGGACCCGCCAGCGACGTGCGCCTCGGGGAGGCGGCCTGTGAGGTGAGTGTGAGCGCTGCCATCCAGCTTGCACCCCTTCTTCCCACCCTCCCCGGCCTGCTCGCTGGCTCCCAGGCCGGCGCGGGGAGGTGGCAGCTGGAGGGGGTGGTGGTGGTGGTGGTTGGAAAGGGGGGGGGGGGGCGGTGCGAGGAACTGAGGGAGAGCCGCCGAGCGAGAAGCTGGGGAAAGGAAGCCAGCGGGGAGGAGGTCTGTGTGCGAATGGCGTGCGTGTGGTGTCTGTGTGCGCGAGGGAGCGAGGCCGCCGCCGGGGCGAGGGAGCCCGGCTCGACCCGCCGCCAAGCGAGCGCTGCAATCTAGGAAAGGCCTGTGTGCAGCCGCCGCAGCCGCCGCCGCCGCCGCCGCCGCCGGGGAAGGGGGAGGGGAAGGGAGCGGGTCGGAGCCAGCGCTTGCACGCACGCCGCAGGGCAGCAGGAGCCAGCCGAGTGCCACCTCCCTTCGGCTCGGTGACCCTGGGCTAGCCCCGACCCGGGAGCCCAGCACGGCCGAGGCACGCTTCTTCGGAGCGAGCGGGAAAAAGCCACGAGGCGACCTCGGCTGGCGTCCCGGCCCGAAGCCGCAGAGGTGCGAAGCCAAGGGTGCCGACGCCTCCCCCCCCAACCCACCCCTATACCCCCAACCCCCCGGCCGGCGCTCCGGGCGCCTCTGGTCACCGCTGCTCGGCAGCAGCGCCACGGCGACCCGCAACGCCCAGCCCGAGGCGCCCGCCCGCCCGCCGGCGGCCAGGAGAAGTTAGGGACCCGACCGAGCCTCGCCCAGCTTGTCACCTTTGCGGAAATTGGCCCGCTGCCCCTTCCCGCTCTCCCGGGCGCTCGGATGGACGCTTTGCTCCAGGGCTTCGGGAGCTCCTGGCTGCCGTGCCTGCAGGCATGCTGTAGCTCGGTCCCCGCCAGCCGGCGCCCGGGAAGCCGTGGAGCGGCCCCGCTCCCGGAAAGTGTGCAGACCGCGCGGTTCAGCTGAGGAATCCAGGGGTTTCAGCATGACTGCCCCTGTCTGATTCGTGAGGGACCGAACCACTCGCGCAAGGCTTTTAGTCTTTTTTTAAGTTTAAAAAAAAGGAAAAAAAAAATCAGTTGAGACCCTCATTTTGATACCAGCACTCCAGATTTTTCTCTACCTTCTGGTAGCGTTTTGAAATGACTGAGTCTCATATTTTGCTTCTGGGCTTTGGCTACTAACATGTTGAATTCTGGGCACAACAGCACACTTAGCTGTGTGGCCTTTTCTAACGTTCCATTTTCTAGACTTGTCTGAGAATACACAATAGTGTGTGGGGTTGGCAGGACTTTTTTTTTTAAACATCTATAAAATACTTTAGCGCTGGGATTTGAAAAACTGTTTTAGTTGGAGAAGCAGAGTGTGCTAACAGTTCCTGGAATATTTTGCTTAGTGAATAAAAGGTGTTCCAATGGTTTTCTCGGAACTGCAAGAGACCATTTGGAGCTTGCGGGGTGAATATGCACATCTTTACATAGGGGTAGCATGACCAAACATTTTATTTACAGCAGTGACGTTCTCATGGCTGAGGAGAATTTACACTTATTGAAAATATATTTTTAGAAAGAAACAAAAAAGCCCTAAGTAACTGTCATTTTCCATATTAACTAGAAAACCGGCTAATCAAATAAAACTGGCTGAGTGTCTGAAACTCTATCCCAGTGAAATATGTGGCTGTGAATATAATTAACCATCTGTCTAGTGAGCAATTTAAATTTGGGCTGGTACATTTTTATTACAGTCTCTAATTTCTGGAAGACTTGTACATTTTACCCAGCACTAACAACAAAAGCGTATTTGCTTACTAGGTCAAAAATTTCCTTGTGTGGTGGTGGGATTTCCCTTCTCTCCCACCCTTATTTCTTATGTAGTCTCCACACTCCTGGACCCGAGAGGTCAAAACAAACCTCTTGTTTTTTGTAAGTAACATATCTGCAATGAGGAAATTCAAAGCAGCTCTGGCAGCTAGTGATTAGACAGTTTTGTTTCTTGGAAATACTTTGCAAAATTTTACCTCCCACAGAACCTTAGATAGATTGCATGCATTGGAGTTGAAAAGATATACTTTTTTTGTGTTCAAATAGGGTAGAGCGATTTAACAAATTTGTAAGACTTGATATTTGATTTCATTTGCTTTGTCTTCTTCTACTTAATTCTTTTTGTAGGTTCCCCTGCCCTTGGCTATTTTTACTGTCTTCATATCCCCCATACCCCACAGAAATAAGCTCACAAAAATCATACCCTTTTGTCTCTTAGGTAGTTTTTACATGAACAGTATCAAATCTGTGATTTTAACAACGTCAAGACACTGCTTTTTTTTGAGGACCAAACATTCAAAATATCAAAACATAAAAGGATATTGTGCATATTTAAATTTTTCCTGTAGTGTGATTTTAATTGAAAGTAGTTACCTGAAAAAGCTGAAGAGTTTTGGGGGAAAGATTAGATTTCACAGACTCCAACCAAATAGCTATTATTAACATAATTAAAAAGAACCACAGAATGATTGTGCAGCAGGCCAGAGAAAGCCATTTAAAAGAAGATACTTTTCAAACAAATATTTGCCTAAATTACAGCTCTGATAAATGGGTAACAATTATATAAGCACATGGCAGAATTTGACATATGTCAAGTCTGTTAAATAAATCAGCCTGTTCAATGAATAAATCTTCGATGCATCAATGCTTTTTCACACACACATGCACATATGCAGGCACACACGTGCAAACCTGTAATAGCCCTGTTGCCAAAGTCAAACAACTGCAGAACACTGCTGCTTTCTGTTTTACTCACTGTCTTTCTCCCGTCTTTTTCTTTCTTTTTTTTTCCACAATCTGATTACCTGTAAGCTACCCAGAGAGCAGAGAGAACTAAAGATGTGCTGTCGCTTCGCTTTGCTTGTGTTTACGAAGGTAGAAGAGAGAAAGAGAAAGCGATAGCGGCTGGATGTAAAACACTCAATGACAACAAGCTCATGGAACTCTTAACACAACCACTGTGAAGGTTCTAGTCCCACTCAAGTGTTTGCTTAACCAAAGAAGCATGGATTGCAGTTTCTCTGTTCCTAAATCCAGTACTAGAGTTTGGTTTTTTTCTTCTGCAAGCCCCTTCCTACTTAGTAGTAGGAGAGACTACTTGGCCTTTGACTGTTACATGTAACCTTTTTTTTTTTTTTTTTGATCTGTTGGGGCGAGAGAGAGAGAGAGAGAGAGAGAGAGAGAGAGAGAGAGAGAGAGAGAGAGAGAGAGAAGGATCAAAAGGATCAAAAGGAAATAATTCACTAAGAAGTAGGGCATTGTTTTTCCCATCTTGGATTTCAGATTTAAACTTTAAATTTTATTTCCTCTGAAAATTTGAGCTCCCCAGTTAACAGTTCCTCACCAGAAGCACCTTTTCAAAACCAAGGTCATAAGGTTAGACACCAAGAACTTAGCTGCTTGTCCAGGATGCCTATCCGGAGCTGTTTGAAAACAGAACAAAGAACCTTGAACAAGAGCACAACTTCAGCTTTCCTGAAGTTCATCCCTCACTGCTGTTCAGAGAATGTGTTTTCAGGCAGAGATGACAACCCGTCATATCAAACAACATGGACATTAGACAGCAGTATACACATTACAACTTGGGGAAGGGGCCATTAGGGAAGCTACTCCAGGTAGAGGCCAGGCCTTTTGTCTCTCCTCTCTCTATACGCAGTGATTCACAGACTTTGTAAGTGATCTAATGTCTTTCCTTTCCTCGTCCTCTAGTAGAAAAGGAGACCTAGCGTTTGCGTTGTCTCTGTTGTGTTCTATTCCATACTTTTTTCTTTTTCCCATGCTGAAGGTGGAGCACAGGACCTTGTACATGCCAGACAAGCACTCTACCACTGAACTACATTCTCAGCCATTGGTGTTTGGTTTTTGTTTTTCGTTTTGAGACAGGGTCTTGTTTGTTGCCCAGGCTAGTTTTGGACTTGTGATCCTCCTACATCCTAAGCACTGTCGTTATATACATGTGCCACAAAACCTGGATGAATTCTTGAGACCAGCTACTATGCACGTGATTTTTTCCCTAAATGGTATGTCTATAGATTATCTTATTTTTCCCATAAGATGACTTTGATTTAAGCAATTATGTACCATTTTCTCAAATACCCTCAAATACTATTAAAAATGTCCACTCCATTCTCCCAAGGATTTTTCTAAGTGTCACACAAACTAGCCTAAGAAAGAAACTTCTGATGTTTATCTGGAGAATGTTTGGGAACAAAATTTGTACACTGAACCTAAATGTTGTAGTAACTTTGACCCACCCTCCATCAAACAAGAAAAAAGCCAGATGTGATATAATCCCTCACTCAAGAGGCAGAGGCAAGAAGATCCTGAGTTTGAGGCCAGCCTTGGAAACAGAGAGTTTAAGGCAGTCTTGGGATATGTAGTGAGACTCTGTCTTATTTTTTTAAAGGAGGGGTTGCATAAAGCCCTGTGTTCAATCCTTAGCAACATCTAAACTGGACATGGTGGTGTAATCCCAATACTCAAGAAGAAAAGGTAGGAAGACAAGAAGTTTAAAAGCATCATCAAGTAGATAGCAAGTTTGAGACCAGCCAGGATACACAAGATCCTTTCCCACAGAAAGGGAGGGAGGGAGGAGTGAGAGAGGGAGGGAAGGAGAGCGACAGGGGCCTGGAGGAGGAGGATGAGGACGAGGATCCATTTCATTTGGATGAAGTTGAAGTATTTCCTCTGCTTGAGATTATCAGTAGGTTAACATAATGTTGTGGCATACTTGTTTCATTCTTAAAAATTTCTATGATTACTTGAAGTATAAGACACCTTTAAATTACAAAACTACATTTCCTAATTTGAGATTATATTTAATTTGCAAGGCTTGGTAGAATAATGAGCTTCAGAGATACAATGGCTCTTTAACCTAGTTCATTCTACCTTTGTCAGCCAAAAGGTCTTTCTATAGAACAGCCTCAGAAGGAATGATGCTTTTGTCCACAGAATTGGAATATTGGAATATTCAAAGATATCACTACAAAATGGAATTCCGTGTTTGCACATACACATGCACTCAAAGAGGTACCATCTACACACTGGAGAGTGCCTCCTCTTACTTTCATGAAAGCCTGGTAAGAGCTGGATCCCATAGAGAGGCTTAGAGGTTAAGAGCACTGACTGTTTTTCTAGAAGACCTAAGTTTGATTCCCAGCACCCACATGGCAATTCACGACCATCTGTAACTCCAGTTCCAAGGCCTCCTAGGGCATGTACTTAGTACACAGACATACATGTGGACAGAACACCACACCCATGAAATAAAATACTTCTTTAAACATTTTAAGAGATAACAAGCTTTAAGTTTTTGAAAAACTTTAGGGTTAGAAAGTACATCCTGACCACTATATTGTTGAAGAAAAAAAATGTAGCATTAAGGGAAGTATGAACAGGAGACAAGATGATCTTTTAAACTGTCTGCCTCCCAGTCCTAAGTATCTGTGATTTGCGTGTTTGCTCAGGGGCTGGAGTGAATGAAACTGTGGTTCCCAGTCTAAATATGACCTACCTATCATGGAATAATAATGTAAACAAGAAAGAAAAAGCAAAGCCAGTTAGAAGTGCTTTTTGTTAATATTTTCAAGCTCCTATTACTTAGTTGAGCATTACCAGATTCATTGTTAAAATCAGTTTATCTTCCATACATCAACTAATATCTAGAGCTTGAGAGATTAACCAGAACCAGGAAGAATGGCAGGGGGATTGCCTAAAAAGCAAAATTTGTAAGTGAATGTTTGTTTCAGTCAATGTGCCAATAATTATCTTACCTTTCTTTCCTCTGCAGTAACCTATATTGTGTGCTACTACTGTGTTTTTTCTGCCTCTTTTCCCAATATTTGCCATGGTTTCACAGGTACTCCTGTGTTTATAGTAACCTAGAAGTCAGTCTCAATGACTTGTCTGAGCAGAAACTCACTTTCTCTTTAGCTATTAAGTAAATGAAGCACATTTAAAAGATATGTTGCCTTACTAAGTAAAGGGATAGAAAAGGGGCCATCAGTATTTAACCCAGTGGTCCCTTACTGGGGTATGAACTGGTATGAAAATTTGATGGACACAAAGTGTATCCTCTTCAGAGAACTGCATATTTATGTACACATACACAATATGCATACATTTCAGGAAGTCCAATCATGAATTGTGAGTTAAAAGCCTCTGCATGACCAGTCAGTGGTGATGCACGCCTTTAATCAATCCCAGTACTCAGGAAACAAAGGCACGTGGATCTCTGAGTTTGAGACCAGCCTGGTCTACAGAGCGAGTTCTGGGAGAGCCAGGACTACTCAGAGAAACCCTGTCTTGAAAAACAAACAAACTAAAACAAGCCTCTGAACTGCATGTTTCCCAGTTGTTGAAGAAATCCTCTTGCGTGCCTGTCATGGTCACAGTAGCTTGAAATGAAAGCCATGAAAAGGACTCTCAAAAAACCTTGTTGTTACTTTACTCATGGTTCATAGTTCTCAGCTACTGTTCTAAATATTTTTCTGATTAACCCTCATAGGCATTTTTATTATGAAGAAGAACTACTTAATACTTGCTTAAACATTACTATTCTTACCCTAAATAAGTTGCCTCATTTCAACAAATCCTAGACTTGTTAATTCTAGGGTTCTTAAAAATTCTGTTTCATATACATGTATGTAAAAACAATGGAAAAAAAGAAGCTGTGAATGTGAAAGAGCAAGAAGGAGTATAGGGGAAGGTTTGGAGGGAGGAAAGGTTGGGGAGAAATGGTATATTATAATCTCAAAAACAAAAGATAAAAGATGGAAACAAAATGCATGTTCAGCTCTCACCTCAACAAGTTACATATTAATATATTATATTCCATAAAAGCTCCATTATGTTCTTTATCACATACCCCTCTCTCTTTTGTGTTTTGCTGCCTGTATATTTTACTTGACCAAGAATAGAAAACTATTCTTGGTACCAATTGTTAGGTGTGGTGATGGGGTCAGAGAGGGAAATGACAGATACATTCATGAGACCCTTGGGATTCATGGGCCTTTTGGAGTATTAGTCATTCTGGAGTGAGTTAAAAGATTTCATCCTGGAACTCTAATATCATATACTAAATGCAAATCTCTGTAAGCACTGCAAAAATAAGCATATGCCACATCTGTGCCTTGCAGTTGCGATGGTAATATGTAGAATTCCTATTCATGAATAAATATTTATGGCATTTTGACTTAGTTTGGACTATATAGAGTATGAGGGTTAATAAATGTAATGCTTTGTGGATCTACTAGTTATCATTTATAATACAATTCATCAAATATTTTTGAGCATCTGTTATGTGATAAGCATTGGGATATTGGGGATAGAGAGACAAAAAGAATAAAATGAATTGTCCTATCATAGGAAATTAGGTGGTTACATCTTTTACTTACCTTTTTTCTAGTTCAGTGCATTTTTCTACTGTCTCTGTATTCTATGTCTTTGGAAAATAACTACCGTTATCTTAACATAGAAAATTCCTCAGCAAATATATCTCAAAACGGACTGAGACAAGATTCCCAGCTTCTGTGGTACAAATGTTTCTGTTTTTATACACTTTTTTGTTTAATAGGCCCCATTTAATCAAGAGCAACGTGTTTCTTTTCCTTGCAGTTCTGAGGGAAGATGTTCTATCATTGATTTCATTGGTGATTAGAGCAAATCATCATTATATATCGATGATTGCCAGAGAGCACAATCTATACATGCTGGTGTATTGCAAATGTGATTGCATGAGAGTGTGAATGTGTGAGAAGGCCAGAGATGGACATTGAGTGTCTTCATTAATCATTCTCCACCTTGTTGTGACTCAAAATTAAATGTGAAATTAAATTTTAATTTTTTATTTAAAATTAAGTCTGAAATTAAATTTATTCTTTGACAACTTCATACATATATAATGTGTTCTGCTTACTCTCACCCCCTCATCCTCTATTATTTGCCTCCCATCCTTGCTAAGGCCTCTCTACAAGTCCCTTTCCCACATTTATGTCTGTTTTGTCCACCTTATTTTTTGAGACAAATCTCTCACTGAACTAAATGGGCTTGCCAGCAACTCCCTGGGATCCTCATGCCTTCTCTTCTCTCATGCTCAGATTGCTGTGCCTGATTTTTTATGTGCATGCTGGAGATACGAACTCAGGTCCTCATGACTGTGCAGTAAACACTTCACCAACTGAATGCTCCAATGCCCCAGTGTCCCGGTTGTCTATCTTTGAGTGGGTTAGTTTTTAACTATTGATGGATGCTTTGGTTTTCTACTATGGCTACTATTTAAAAAGAACTTACCCCAAACTTAGTGGTTTAAAACAGTATGAATTATTATTCTGTAGTTGTGGATATCAGTAGTATGAAATCTGTTTCACTAGGCTAAAGTCAAGGTGTGAAAATAGCTGTGTTCCTTTTGGAGATCACAGGAGGAAACTCTATTTCCATCCATTTTATAGCACCTAGATACTACTTATATTTCATGTCATGTTGAAGACCTTCCATATTCAAAGCTTCCAGTGGATGATTGAGTCCCCACATCTCATCACTTCCATCTTGTTTATAGCTGCATCTCTGATTTTTACTCTTCCTCCTCCCTTTCCCACTTACAAATAACACTACAATTGTATTGAGTTTGCTTCAGTGAACAGTCTTCCCAACTAAGAGTTACTTGATTTGCCACCTTAATTCTATATACAGTCTTAATTCCTCTGATACCATATAACCTAAAATATTCACAGGTTCTGGAGTCAGGTGTGGACATTTTTGAAAGGCAACTTAATTGATCTGCCTATCACAGTTTTTCTTTTTAAGTTTTATTTTGCAATAATGAATAGATTGACAGGAAGTTGAAAGGACAGAGGGGCCTTATGTACTCTTCATCCAGTTCTCCCAATTGTTACATCTTGTGTAATCATAGTATAATTTCAAAATCATAAATTTGGCTTTGAAATAGTGACTATGTACAGTTCCATGCCATCATATCACATATGTATATTTGTATAACTACCAACAAAATCAAGAAAAAAGTATTATTCCATCACAAACTATATCCATTGTAGTTTTTGTACATTTACTCTATGCCATGCCAAATGTCCATGATCAGTATTCTGTTTCCATATCTATAGTTTCTTTATTCCAAGAATATTACATGAATGGAGTCATAGAGTATATGAGCTTTTCAGGTTGGCTCATTTCACACAGCATAATGCCCCCGCTGTTTTTGTTGTTTAACTGTCTGTTTAAGAAAGGACCTGGCTCTGTAGCCCTGGCTAGCCAGCACTCTATGTAGAGATCCGCCTGCCTCTGCCTTCTGAGTTCCGGAATTAAAGGTATGCATCACCAGGCCCAGCCATCCCATTTATTTTGTAGATAAAGAGTTCGTCCTTTCTTACTGTTCAGCAGTTTTGGATAATATTACTATCGCAGTTTAGTTTTTCACGTACTGAGAGACTTTACCTGTCTACACTATAGTCTATCAACAAACAAAGCTGCTGTGAACATTAATGTACAGGTTTTTGAGAGAACACAGAATTTCATTTTTCTGTGATAAATTTTTGTATGTGATTACTGGTTTGTATGGTAAGTACATGTTTAGTTTCTTAAACCAAAAACTAGTTTTGTACTTTTAAAAATAAACTACCCTAAGTTGGGCATGGTAGCACATGCCTATAATCTCAACATTTGGGAACATGAGGTAGGAGGAGCTGGAGAACAACCTGAGTTACATAATAAATTCAAGTCCAGTTTGGGCTACATAGGGAGAAACTGGTTTAGAAAGGGGAGAGAGAGGAGAGAAAGGGGGGGGGGAAGAGAGAGAGAGAGAGAGAGACAGAGAGACGGAGAGACAGAGAGACAGAGAGACAGAGACAGAGACAGAGAGAGAGACAGAGACAGAGAGAGGAGGAGAAACTATTTTCTACAGTGCCTGACTGTAACTTATTATAGCCTAATAAGATTGACATTTTGGCTGCTTTAGTAAATTATAGAAACCTTGCCTTTCTTAACTTACTTTACCCTTCCCTATTTATAACGAAATGATTTTTAAATATTTCTTCTCTATGTATTTATAACTACATCGGATAGTGTTAGAATTTTTTGCTTCAGCTGTACAATAATTGAGGAAGGTTAGCCTTCCTCTTTCTGTTCTTTCTTCCTGAGGTTCCAAGATCATGGCGTTTGCATTTTCCTTTCTGTTTAGAGAACTTCTTTTAACAATTCTTTCAATGCAGGTTTTCCAGCAAGAAATTCTAATTTTCTTCCATTTGAAAATTTCTTTATTGCTCTTTAATTCCCCAAAGTATATTTTCACTGGATCAAGGTTGACAGTTCTTTTATGAATGTGCTTGAGAAATTTGTCATCCCATTCTAGCTTCCATGGATTCTGACGAGAAATCTGCTGTCATTTTAACTATTTCCCCTTATAGATAAGGTTCCATTTCCCTCTTTACTGCTTTCAAGATTTTTTTAAAAGAAGTTTGACCATGATGTGCCTTGGCATGGAGTTCTTAGAATTTACCTACTTTGAAATATAGCTAGCTTCTTGAGCATGTGGATTTATGTCTTTTGAAAATTTTAAGACTTTTAAAAAATAGCTAGTGTTGCTTTAAAACCCTGACCCACCTCCTATCATTCTTGGTTTGCTCTGATCATCGGAAACTTTTTGCTTCAGTCCTACATTCCCAGATGCTCTGGACATTTACTCCAGCCACGCCCCCCCTTCCCACTGACTAATCCCCATCATTCTATCAAGTCAACTGATTCTTTTCTTAGTCCTCTCCAGTTTGTGTTATTGTATTTCTAAATACAATTTATTTTGTTTTTTATTATTTATTTCTAAAATTTCTATTGTTTTCTGTGTATGCTCTGTTTTTATACATGGTATTTTCTTTTTGTTCCAGAAGTATTTGTAAATGCTAACTGAACTGTTTTTGTCACAGTAGTTTCAAAGTTTTTGGTAATTCCATGTATTTTTATTTTTTCTTTTCTTTTTGTTGTTGTTTTGTTTTGTTTTCAGTACATTCCAATTGCTGTTTCCCCTCTCTTCTCTTCTCCCAGGTAATTCTTATATCTTAGCTATTTTGGTTTGAACATTGGATTCATTAAGTTGGAGATCTTCTGTTTCTTAGTATGAGGGATGCTTTTCCTTATTTTATTGTTTGGGTCTAGCTTGGAACTCACTATATAACTCAGACTGGCCCAGGACTCATGACAGTCCCCCTGACTTGACCTTATGAGTGCTGAGATTACTGAGCCATGATAATTACTGAGCTTGATAAATGATTTATTGTTTTTATTTCTTTTTATTTTACATGTATGCCTGAGTGTATGTGCACCATGTGTATATTGGTGACCATGTAAGACAAGCAGCTTCCCCTTCACTCCAACTTCAGTTTTCTTAAGTTGTAAGCTTGCATGATGGTTAACAGTTTCTATTTTGAAGAACTGAGTCTCAGAAATGTTCAAATAAGTTACTCAGAGCCACACTACGCATCAATCTGATCCACAGTGATGATTATAGGCCAGACATTAATCTTTTCTCTCGGATTTCCCTATCAATGGTCTCTTTAAACAGGAGATAATGGAAAATCTTACTTTCAAATGTGTGAAGACTGTCTTTATCCATTGTGTTTAATACTCTGCTCCACCTGATTCCCTTCCCAACCTACTGCTTCTCAATTATCAATAGAGCCTGTAAATAAATTTCCCTTTGATGTTGCCCAGGATCTGTATGTTGTTTGACTGAAACTGTTTTCCTGATCTATAGTGTGGCTGGAGCAAGGTCATTGCTGCCCTGAAAGAGTACAGCCTGGATCCAGTACTTCAGGTACATCAGACAAGAGACGCTTGAGCTCCTGTGTGTGAAAAGGGGTCAGAATGGGAAGAAACATTCAAAACAACCATTATATGATAAGGTACCCTCAAAAAGCAAAGAGTTTATAGCTGAGCAATAAGCAAAAGGGCATGACAAAAGGGGCCAGGGCTGGAAATTGGGAGACAGTGAGTTGATAAAAACAGATGGATTCAATGACTAATATACAGCAAAGAGTCCAAGATTATAGATATTTCTTCCCAGTTGAGAAGATAAAGATGATATTTTTATGACAATGGTATTAACTTGGGAGAGGGGATTAAGAGGGTGGGATGAAAAGCTTCTCTTCATTAGGTTCAACTTTCATAATAAGACAAAGTTTTTTTAAATAAGCTAGGTTACTGTGAGGGAATAAATTCAGAAAACCATGTTCCCTACATGATTTCTGGAAACCAGTATGACTTTAGTTCAGAAAAGCATGACAAAATAAATATCACTTTGGGGTGTGTAACTGATACCACAAAAGGGTAAGTGGTTGGAGGAGACAACCTCTGTCTGGAAAAAAAATCAGTTAAACAGAAGAATTTTAAATTGATATTATAGTAGAGGATGAAAACAGGGTCTTCCAGGATCCCTAATCTTGAAAGATATGCATTTGTTTGACTTTTGGCTTACAGACTAGACCAGAAATTTGTTGAGTTACTTTGGTAACCTTGATGTATCAAGGCTCTAGGACCTCTATCTTATCTCAGTGACTGTGTCTTTATTTTTCTTTCTCTTGTTATTTTTTCTCCTCTTGTCTAGTTCTCTAGTTTAGTTTTAAGGTTAAGTTTGTTTTCCTTGAAGGGTAGGAGTATAACTCAGGAGTAGAAAGCATTCGAAGTCCTGTAAAGAAGGAATCCATTAACATGTGACAAATACTGAAGTGTACAGAAAAAAAACCAACACTTTTCTTTTAAATGTATGTATGATTTTTGCTTTGAGTAATCAAAAGTATTGCAAAACACTGAGAATGAATTATATGACAAACATACCTGGATATATTCTCAACTTGACAAACTTTTGAATTTAGTTGCTTTCGATTTTTATCAGAAAGAGAAAATGAAACATAGCAGACAAGTTAAATTCTATCCCCAAGCCCAGTCTTATTTGTAACAACAATAAATTTGGTGTATATTTTCTAATTTGTTTTTATACCTTTGCACATATAGTTGTATCCATAAATAATATGTAGAACTGTTCAGTGTTTTTAAATTTTATGTAAGCAAAATCCTAAAGTATCTGCCATTCTCTTTTTTTCCTGTTCAACAATTTATTTGAGGATTATTTTACTTCTTTAAATTCTCCATTTCTTCTCTATATCTTAAAGTCAAAATTACATGTACATTATTTTTCATTATAAAAATATACAAATCATGTTACACAAAAATTGGAAAGTTAAACCAATTGATGTCTCAAGATCAGAGAGCTCAATGCCCCACTATAAATTTCAGCTGGCAGCTCAGTTAGCACAGTGGGCCTTGCAATAAAATACTGAAGATCAAAATCAGAAGGGTCCTGAGGGTACTTCCTTGCCAATCTCTTAACACAATCATGAAGGAACAAACAGAAGCCAAGAGAAGGAAAAAGAACTTAGCAAGAGCACACATCCAGTGTTATATTTGAGCCCCTTGGCTCCCTGTTTGTACTTGATACCTTTCCGAAACAAACAAACAAAATGATAGAAAGAGAAACCTAAAACTACAGTTTTAATTATAAATGTTTCATTTTTGATAAAATATAGGGAATAAAGAAGCATAGAAAAATAAAACCAAGGATTGCCTATATTTTAGTATTTTGATATTTTTGTACCTTTTCCTACACAGTTTCTATGTTCCTCTAATTGTTAATTTTTTTCCTAAATGGAAATAGGTTATACTTACTAATTAATATATTTCCTAATGGAATAGATTTTTAATAGATTATAATGTCAGAATACATTTTTCAGAAGTGTTTTTGTGCATTGAAATCTTTTCAACAATTTTTTTGGAGACAGGGTTTCATATACATCCAAATGACACTAAAAGGACTCAGAATGTTGTATGTGAGGCCATGAATTTGAGATGAAGCAAGGAGGTAGAGGGTGGGATTGGAGGGAGGGAAATGAAGGGAAGAAATTATGTAATTCTATTTTTAATTTTAATTTTAGAAGGAAAAGTAACAAGTACTCTCAATCCATTGAGCCATCACTCCAGCCCCAGATACGGTTCTTTAAAAATTAACAGCAACAAACCTTAGATTACTGAAGAATTCATTTAGGACAATTAGGTAGCCTTCTGGAGTGCTTGAGGTCTGACCACTGGACACCACACTAACTCTTTAGAACTCTAAGCCCAAAATTTACATAACATGTCTTCCTCAACCATGTTCCCCCTTATGTATTGAGGTAGGTTCTCTTGCTGAATCTAGAGCTCACTATTTAAGCTAGACTGGGTCATCTGTTTACTCCAGGGATTACTTATCTCCACCTTCTGTGTACTGGGATTACAGAAAAACCACCATGCTGGGATTATACACAGGCCATCATACATACTTGACTTTTACATGAGTTCTGGGAAATCCAGTCCTTACTGAGCCATCTCCCCAGGACTGGTGATAGATTTTTGTTTTAGGCTGTTCATCATATTGAGATAACAAAGCACAGAGATTGAACAAGTTGAGTATCACACAGCAAAAAGGTATGATGCTAAGGTTAAAAACAAAATAAGTGGGGGCTGGAAAGATAGCTTAATGGTTAAGAGTGTTTTCTGCTCTTAAAGAAAACTGGAGTTTGGTTCCCAGCACTCATTTCAGATGGCTCCCATCTATCTGTAACTCCAACTCCAGGGAATCTGATGCCCTCCTCTTGCCTCCATGTGCACAAACCCACCCTCAGACAAATACATATACATATAATTAAAAATACAATAGTAATTAAAATAAAATGAAAGTGCCATTATCCTTGATGTCTTAATTTTTTACATTTCTATTTGTCTGTTTATATCTCTACCTGTCGTGTCTTCAATGTATATGTGTGTTATATGTAACACATATGTGTTAGAGTGAGTGTGTTGAGACAATAGGATAACTTTTGGGAGTTAGTTCACTCCTTTCACCTTATGATGGTATGGAACTCAGGCTTGGCAGCAAGCACCTTTACCCAATAAACCATCTTGCCAGTCTTTATCCCAGCTCTTGGGTCTTGTAAAGCTGAATCTTAGCCCACTGAAACTCATCCATAGTTCTACTTTAATCAATTAAATCTGGCGCTGGTTTGCCCTTGCTGTCTTTAAATTGGCCAAATGTCAACTCACAGTAGTTGTTATGAAGCCTTGCCAATTTCAATTTTCAGTTCTCATCTCCATTCCTTTGTGCAGAGCTGAAAAGTCACTCAATTCATGCTAGTTGCTAGTTACATTTTGACCCCAAATTTGTCCAAGGATAGTGTGTGTTTGGAATGGGATGGTATTCAGTTGCCACTATGAATCAGTGAGGACTCCAGGATTAGGAACATTCCAGAATTATTTTACTTTTTAATAATTTATTTTTATTCATTCTTCTCTCATACATTACATCCACTTACATTACATACATTTAAATCAGAATAAACAAACTACTCTATAAAGAACCATCATTCCTATAAAAAGATTTTTCATTTTAAAATACCTACTTCTAAAATCGCATAGCTACAGCCACCTATTTTTGAAAAAGATGTCAAAAATAACATCAGAAGAAAGACAAAAGATGCTGAGAAAACATGTTATCCACATGAGAAGAAATGAAGCTAAATAAATATCTCTTATCCTGCACAAAAATCAATTCAAAATGGATAACACACCTTAATATTATACATGAATCTCTGAAACTTCTAGATGGAAATATAGACAAAACACTTGAAGATAAAGACATAGATAAAGACTTCATTAAAAGCAGAGTGAGAGACAGCCTACAGAAAAAGAAAAAATCTTTGCCAACTATATGTCTGTCTGTCTGTCTCTCTCTTTATCAACCTAGACTGAGTTAAGAAAATGCTTCCATCAGATAACCTATAGTCAGTCTGTAGTGGATTTATAAAATTACTGATGTGGAAAAGCCCAGCCCATTGTGGGTGGTGCAACCCCTGGACATTAGTTACTTTTCTGGTGCTGTGATGAAACACTATGACAAAGGCAGCTTATAAAAGTAAGAGTTTATTTGGGCTCATGGTTCCAGAGGGATAAGAGTCCAACACCATCATGGTAGGGAAACACGACAGCATGCAGCAGACATAAGGGCTGGAACAGCAAGCTAAGGGCTTACATTTTGAACCACAAGCATGAAGCAGAGAGCAAGCACTGGGAATAGTGTGAAACCTTGAAATCTCAAAGCCCACCCCCCAGGGTTATACTTCCTCCAGCAAGTCTACACTTGCTACACCTCCCTAAACAGTGCCACCAACTACATGAAAGACATTGGAAGGCATTCTCATTCAAACCATCACAGAAGATTCTTTAAAAGATATATATGACTTCCCTATAATGCAGCTATACCAAAATGTAGATACTTGCTCATCCATTTTCCCTGCTGTACTATATACTTAAATACATATACATGCATCAGCACATGTGATAAATTTGGTACAATAATTGAACAAATAATTACAATCAATTGATTTTGTTCTTTATTCATATTTATGTCAGGATTCCATTCAGTATACCACATTACATTTAGTTATTATATTTCCTTATATTCTTTTTGAGTGTAACAATGTGGTGGTTTGAAAGAAAATGGCCCCCAAAGGGAGTGGCACTATTAGGACGTGTGGCTTTATAGGAGGAAATATGTCACTGTGAGGGTGAGGTTTGAGGTCTCTTTTGCTTAAGTCATACTCAGTGTGACACACAGCTTACTTTCTGTTGCCTGCGGATCAAGATGTAGGACTCTCAGCTCTTTCTCCAGCACCATGTCTGCCTGTATGTCTGTTCACTATGATGATAATGGACTAAAACTCTGGAACTGTAAGCCAGACACCCCAATTAAATATTTTTCCTTTATAAGTGTGTCACTGTGGGGGCAGGCTTTAAGGTCTTTTCCTCAGGCTTCTCCCAGTGTGACTGTCAGTGGACTTCCTGTTGCCTCTGAGTCAAGATGTAGAACTTTCAGCTCCAGCACCATGTCTGCCTGCATGTGGTCATGCTCCCCTCCATGGACTGAACCACTGAACTGTAAGAGAGCCCCCTCAATTAAATGTTTTCTTTATAAGAGTTGCCATGGTCATGCTGTCTCTTCACAGCAATTAAAACACTACAACAGAAGTTAGTACTAGGGACTGGGGTATTGCTGTGATAGGCCTGATGCTTTTGTTTGAAGGAATATGGACCATGGGACTATAGATTAGAAAAGCCATTGTATGCTTTAAGTGCTGTTTAGTGGGCCATACTAGTAGGAGCATGGAAGGCAGTGGTACTGAGTGTGATTTGATGAACTGTGGGGGCTGGCTAATGAGGTTTCAGAGGAGAAGAATTTTAGTATGTTGCCTAGAAATCATTCTTGTGGCATTTTGGTGAAGATAGTGGCTGCTTTTTGCCCTTGTCTGAAAAGTCTGCCTGAAGCTAAAGTGAAGAGTTTTGGAAAACAACCTAGTTTTGACTCCATCATTTGTTAATGAAAAGGAGCAAGCTGAGAAAGTGAAACTGCAAAATGTGCAATTTGAGGAGAAAAGAGCAACAGGAAGTAGAATGAAGCTAAGTCTTGTGTTCAAGGAATTAAACACATTACAAAATGGAATAAAAGGTGCGGTGACCTTAGGGCAAGACCCCACCTAGCTAAGCTTCCATCTTGTGAAAAGGAATTAAAGAATAGCTTGGGTTCAGGTGTGGTGGGACATGTTTTTAATCTCAGCAGTCAGCAGATAGAGGCAGGCAGATATCTGATATTGAGGCCAGGCTGGTATACAGATCGAGATTCTGGACAGCCAAGCTTCACAGGCAGTGAAGGAAAGCATTGAAAACAGAAAACTAGTGAAGATGTAATTCAATGAGGGGCTCATGTTCTAGTCCCAGAAAGCAGCAGAACTTGGTAGCTTCGACCACATGGTTCTGGCTTTAGAGTAAAGGATATAAGAAAGGGATTATGGAATCTCCCTCCTCAACTAAGGAAAGCCACTGAGGCCAGGCATGTATCAGAGGTGTCCCTGAATGGAGGCCTAGAGATGCCATTGTGTGAAGCTGTGAAGTTGCAGGCTGGATTGCCTTGGAGAACTGAAGATGTTAGAGATGGCAGAGTTGTGGGATATCTGCCAAGGAAAACTGCTAACAGTGAGTATAACCAGCCCAAGAGAAAGAAGTATGTTGCAGTCAACAAAGCTGAAAGTTGGAGATCTGAAGAGTGCTTTGATAACAGACATGAAGATGCAGAGTTTTGGGTTTTCCCTGCTTGTTTTCAGTCTTTTGTTCAGTATTTCCTCACTATACACTCTTCTGAAATGGTAATGTATATACTGTGCCATTGCCATTGTGTGTTCAAAGTATGTTATCTGCTTTTTTATTTATTTATTTTTTTTAGGGGATTATGGTTAAGAGATTGCACAAATCTCAGAAAAAAACTTTGAAATTTAGACTTTTAAATAAGTTTGGACTGTTATAGACTATGGAGACTTTGAAATTGGACTGAATGCATTTTTTACATCATATAGAGGTACAAGCCTTTGGGGGTCAGGGAGTGGAATGTGGTGGTTTGAAAGAAAATGGCCCCCAAAGGGAATGGCACTATTAGGAGGTATAGCTTTCTTGGAGTAGGTATGGCCTTGTTTGGGGTCTCCTTTGCTCCACCTATGCTCAGTGTGACATACAGTTCACTTCCTGTTGCCTGAGGATCAAGATGTAGAACTCTCAGCTTCTTCTCCAGCACCATGTCTGCCTGCATGCTGCCATGTCCTACAGTGATGATAATGGACTGGATCTCTGAAAGTGTAAGCCACTCCATTAAATGTTTTCCTTTATAAGAGTTGCCATGGTCATGGTATCTCCTCACTGCAATAGGAACCCTAACTAAGACAGACAATTTCTCAGACTTTGTTTTTGATGCCCTTTACAGTTTTAATATTGCTGTTCAGGTATTCTGTAGAATATACTTATCTTGGGTTTTTTACTGGTGCTTTTCTCATGATTAGACTGGAGTCACATATTTTGATGAATAACAGAGGTAATGTTTAATGAAACATGCTGTCAACTTAACACTTGATACTGACTATGATTACCTGGCTGAGGTACTGCTTATCAGGCTTCTCCTGAGTAAAGTTGATTCTTTCCCCTTTTTATAATGTACTTTCTGAAAAGAATAAATTTTGATAGTCTACACTTTAAAGAAATGAGAGTTTTATACCTCCTCGATAGAATATCTATATGAATTAGTTGGAATTCTAGTGCAGTAGAAGTGTTTCTATTCTCATTTATTATTAATTTGTTTGTTCAATCATTGTTTATATCAATAGTAATTCATACATATTTATTTCCAACTTTGGGGCTGTGGCCCAATACTACTTTATTTACCTTGTATCTCAAATTATTCCAGCTTTGGTCTTTGGGAACATTTTCAGTTGGATCCTGTGTCCCTTTGAGATATATTTTGGGTATACAAGTTATTTTTTTTCCTTTGAGCTTGGATTTTGCTCTCCTAACTTCTTCCATTAAAAGCAAAACAAAACAGAACAACATATCTCTTGCATTTGATAACCTACAATATTTCTGAAAGCATCTATCATTATACCTTCTCCAGTCCTATCCAGACTGAACAATTCCCCGCCCATTCCATCAACATTGCTCCCATGACAGATTTATTGACTTCTTACTATCCTAGTTGCTTACTTCTAGAACATTCCATTTTGTCATTTACTTGAATTACTACTTCCCTTTACTCTCCATTTCCTACAAACAAGAAACCAAATATTTTTTTTCTAGAAACTGTGTATGGTGGTACCTAGTATCCAGGCTATGTCAGTGAATATGTAAATGACTCTTTGGTAATCACCCTAAGAATTTGAGGGGAAATACGTTCTTATTTTGTGAAAGTTTAATATTTTTCAAACTACTTCAAAATTCAGTCTTGTGACCTTCCTCACTTCTTCATGAAGTGGATAGCATAGGTTGTGGTGTGGAAAACTAAGGCTCAGAGACAGTGCTTTATCCAAAGTTGCTGTATGAGTTATGCAGAACTAGGTTCTCTTAACCTACTCCATTAACCTTTACATTTTGTTTAAACTTCAACTGTGTAGGCCATTAGTTTTAATACTGCTTATAGGTTGAATATCACATGTGATATAACCTATGTGGGAAAACCTCTGCAATGAAAGCACTAAAGAAATAAAACTCATTTTTGTATGATGGTAAATAGTTATTGGTTGGTCAAACCAGAGCCTGCAATGTGTGTGGTTAGCTTTGGGAAAACAAATGTGAACAGAACAAAAATGAATGTTTTTATTGTCCTTGCCTGCTGCAGATATTAAGCAGCTAGCTCTGTGTCTTTTTTAAAAAAAAAAAAAAAAAAACTACTTATCAAATACTAATGGGAATGTGCTGAGGTGTGGCTAATCCAAAACAGTGTATAATCCCCAAATAATTTATATTGTAATATCCTGTCATACATACACACCCCAGTGCCACATCCCTGCTCTTCTATTTTAGAAGATTCAGAGACTGCACTGAGAGATTTGGCAAATGGGGTCAACTTTTATTGCTGGGCTGTCTGTGTTCATTCACACACAGGGTAAGAAATTTGTAACTGTCTTGTCACATTTCCTTTATATGTGAGTTAGTGATCTGGGAACAAAAAAAAGATATAGAATTTTTTTTCTCTTTTAACTAGTTGGCCACTCCATCAATCTGAATATCAATTTTCACAAGGTATAAATTATGGTGTGCACAAAATATTTCAAATCACAGCTCCTTGGGATGAATGATTGCCGTACCCAAAGAGCATGAGACATTTAAAGTGTCTTGTGCAGAAAAGAAAAATAGCCATCTATCTGTGGTGCCACCTACTGGCCAGGATAAGATGGAAAAAGCAGCAAATAGGAAGGGCTGAATGTCAAGTCTATGCTAGGAAGAGGAGGAAAGAGCTACACTTTTCAACTTTAGTGACAAATTGTGGAAAGAAATAGGTGGATATGGACACTATCCCTACTTGTAGAGTTGAGGTTGTTGAGGATTGAGGGAACCTACTTATATTAAGTTTTAGCTTCAATGTATTATGGATCTCTAAGATAGAAGATGACTGGAGAACTTGGGAAGTGTCATGATATAATTGAGTCTACTAGAGAGGAAGGGAAAATTGAACAGATTTTTACTTATCAGAACCTGTGAACACTGTTTCTTTTCCAACATGTTTCTTTTACTAGAGAAAAACTAAGTCTTTTGAGAACATAGACATTTTACCCCCAAATGATTAGGTTTTATAAATATGGTTATTGTAGTTTTCCCCTAAATCAGGGGTATCTAAGTTAATGGCACAGCCAGATTCACTGTGAGTATAAATTCAAGTGGCCCTGGCTGATCTTGTGTTTAGGAAGCTTTACATAAATATAGGAGACTAGAATCTTTACAAAATGTCCAATGAAGTCGAGATGAGACTTTGAGGAAAAGCTTCTACACCATTTATAGATGCTATCAGATTATGTGTAGACATATGCTGAGTATTTAAAAATTATTCCAACTTGTCTGAATCTAGTTTTCATATCTGCCTCTTAGATGAAATATTTTCCTATCCTCTCTTCGATTTCTTCATTCTGCCTTATGTGTGTTGAATGCATGAAGTTAAATATAATAGTTTTAATTTTAATGATTTTATTGACATGACTTGCTTAGCTGTGTCTTTACAGCCAGACATGTGATAGCATAGGCAAGTCTTTCCTCTCTAATCAGATAGACCTTTTTATGTTTCTAAAGTGCATGGGGGTGAAAAACAAAATGCTTGGACTTTTAGTCTTCTATTTGCTTTGCAACATAAAGACTAAAAACTATGTACTTTATCTTCTTGAATGATGAAATAAAACACCTTCACTTTTTCTATTATCAGAAATCATCTACTTTTTGGATTATTCATTCTTCAGCTGTTTAGTGCCACTTCTAACAAAGCATATAGAATCCCTCTGATTCTACCAGAAGGGCAGTCATTGCTCTTAGGTGCATGTGTGGGTAGGGGGCACAAAAATTACAGGGGCTAAAAATCAATCAGTCCATTTCTGGTATTTTCATTCTAAGTCAGCATCGTTATTTAAAAACAACTGTCTGGCTCTCCCTCCTTGCCTACCCTCTCTCCTGTACATAGATATTCTCTCCTCTGTGTCCTTCCTTTCCTCCCGTACTAATACTGTGGATCAACTGACAGCTCAAAAATACTCTAATTCAGTCTCCGACATTCCATTGCCCCTGTGGTTTTAATTAGGTGTAAATTCTCCTATGCTTGCTTTGAAACATGCCTCAGGATCTTAGGGAGATGGCAGGCAGATGGGGTATTAATGCAGGGAGATGTTTCTCTCTTCATGGTGCCCATGCAACATTTATTGTCATTAAAATAGTGTCATTAAAATGAGGTGGCTGATGTTTGAAAATGAATGCAAAGTTGTTCATTGTTCTATGGATCTAAGCTTTGAAGAAGAGGTTGAATTGGAGGCAACACTTGAACCCTGCTTATGCAATATGTATCTATGTATCTATCACTTAATAGCAAACCCCTGACATGGGGACAAAAATTCTAAGGCTATATTAGGGTTGGGGGATAAAGATGCCTGTCTCTTCTGCTTGCCAAGTGAAAGGAAAAAGTGGAAAAAGTAGCCAGAGTACCTAAAAGGAAAAATGTAGATATTATCTGAGCCCTGTGTAAGATGCTTGGTTAATTCCTTTGAGCCCCACCAAGGCCTGGAAGCCCTATAACACATTTTTTCTTTCCTAATCAGGTTTTCCTCTGGTGCCCAGGTTAAAGAGAAATTGATTCCTTTATAGCTGGTGTTTTTAGCTTTTGTCCTTCTGCTTTCCAGCTTTGAATTGAGAAACACTCTTTTAGTCTATAGGACTGCCCACTGCTGTTTAGGCTTAAACATTAAACAATCTTACAGATCTAATTAGTATTTATGGCCTGTGGCCAAGTCAACTAATTTTGCTTTGTAGAATTTCTAAGAGGGAAAAAACCATACTTGGTGAAACTTCCTTCGAAATATTTCCTTGCAAATGGAAGTGTTGCTGACCCAGTGGAAATATTTTGTAGTGGCCTAGATTGGGCACGACCCCCACAAACATTCTTTTCTCTACTGTGTTCTTTATTACTTCACACTAGGTTAAGCTGTGAAGAAATGAGGATGATAGTGGCCATTTTTTGAAAAGTAGAATAGATTGAATCAACTGTCTAGAGAACACAGCTTGATTAATTCGAAACTGAAGGCCTAGCCTCCCCAGTCTCATGCTCCACAGCAGTAATTTCTTCTTGGCTAGAGGCCTAAGCATCTGTGTCCAAATCTCATACGCTTTCCTGGATGGATTCATCAAGTCAAACCTTGAGTTGCTTGGAGTTTTTTTCACCCTTCCCTAATTTCAGTTAAACTTAAAAATGAGAGCCATTAAATAGCAAAACAAACAAATTCAACGATAATAACAGAACATTTTGTCCTGGCCCTCAGAGGTCAATTTAATGTGATTAGCAGCATAAAACTTCACAAAGGCTTTCGCTGGAGGATTACCAGAAACAGCATCATTCTGTTTGTTGCCATGCACTGCTGTTCTTTCACTTTGGCATTATTTATTGATTGAAGCAGGAGCACAGTATTTGTACCTATTAAACCTTTTAGTTTCCTTTGAGCTTTGCCTGAGTAAAGTGGAATGGCAACCATTATTGTTGAACTGTTCTCAAGGCTAAAAACCTCCTGGATATTGTTTACAAGCATGGTTACAAAGACAAGGGCTGAAGCCAAATTGCTCTGCCTGATTTGATTCATATCAAAAATAATGCTGTGTGCATGTGTGCATGTGTGTGCATGTGCGCTCCTTTCACACAGGAGTGGTGAGAGAATACAGCAAGAGTTTTAAGGCATGGGGGCTAGAAGAAAAACTTTCAATGAATTAAAACTGCATCCTGAGAAGATTCTGAAATTTAATTAGCAAATGGTTGTGTTTTTTCTCTTACCTCCTCCTCTCTCTCTTTTCCTCTATCCTTCCCTTTCCAACATCACTGAAGTGAAATGAGACTGTCAGATTGAAGCTGCACAGCCACTGTAGGTCTGTTTTGAGAAAGGGAATTTTTTTCTCCCTGTATTTAGTTGGTAGCAGCAGGAGCAGCATATCTAATGATGACTATAGTGGCCGTGTGGCATCTTGCCAGTGCTCATTCCCATCTCTTCTGTGCTACTCTCTGGTTGGGTAAGCAGGGTCAAAGCTCTAAATGATTGCTGTGTCCACTTTTCTTAGTGTATCTTGTGGTTTCCCGTGTGTTCATTCAGTGTTCAAGCACTAACCCTCTTCTATATGGCCTGAAAAAGCTGCAGCTTTGATTTCTGAGTGTAGGAATGCTTGCGTGTGACTGTATACAGTGGATTTACCCTTGTGGCCATGGGGTCTGCTGGGAAATTTTGGAAAAGGAATTGTGGTGTTATTGTGTTCCTCAAAATATTGTGCACCCTAATAAATTTATCTGGGGTCAGAGAACAGACAGCCACTAGATACAGAACCAAAAATGGTGGCTAGAAAATGGGTCAGAGCAAGCTATAGCAGAAGCTAGGCGGTGGTGGTGCATGCCTTTAATCCCAGCACTTGGGAGGAAGAGCCAGGTGGATCTCTGTGTGTTCAAGGATACAGCCAGCATGGTGACAAACGCCTTTAATCCCAGAAAGCGAGCCTTTAATCCCAGGGAGTGAGCGCAGAAAGAGAAAGATTATATAAGGCGTGAAGACCAGAAACTAGAAGCATTTGGCTGGTTAAGCTTTTAGGCTTTGAGCAGCCCAGTTGAGCTGAGACCCATTTGGATGAGGACTCAGAAGCTTGCAGTCTGAGGAAATAAGACCAGCTGAGGAACTGGTGAGGTGAGGAAGCTGTGGCTTGTTCTGTGTCTCTGATCTTCCAGCATTCACCTCAATAACTGGCCTCAGGTTTGATTTTATTAATAAGAACTTTTAAGATTCGTGCTACAAGGAATAGAGCATATTTTTAACCTAAGGAACAATAATGTGTTTGAAAACATATACATAATTCAAATAATGTATTTTTTTGGTTTTTCGAGACAAGGTTCCCCTGTGTAGCTTTGTGCCTTTCCTGGAACTCACTTGGTAGCCCAAGCTGGCCTCGAACTCACAGAGATCCGCCTGGCTCTGCCTCCCAAGTGCTGGGATTAAAAGCATGCGCCACCACCGCCCAGCTCAAATAATGTATTTTAAAGTACAATCTCATGATTTAAAATTGGAAATTTAAAATTTTTTGTCTTTAGAGTGCCTGTACCAAAATCCCTTAATAATTCTTCAAGTCAGTTACCAGTTGCCAAATTATCTAAACCAGAGCTTTGGCATTTCCTTGGTCTTTTCTGGCTCCTGTTTTCTTTTAGTATGTGCTTGATTCTAAAAATTAAATTGTACCTACTTCATAATGGTAGATGGGCATTTGGCTTTAATACATTCCATGAAATCCTTCCTTCTGTGCACTACATTAAGTATAAGTTCACCATATATGATATATACCTCTCCAGCTGGTGATGAGAGACATAATAGGTCTAGGATCAAAATCTCAAAATATAATTGAGGTCACTTGATATGCACCCAAGATGGGAGAAGAGTAAGAATGTGAATGAAGATAGTGAGCTGTCAAGAGGAATTAAGTACCTGCTTAGGGTGGGAGGAGGTAGGTGTTGAATAGGAAAACCCTAGAACAGAGATTCTCACCCTTCCTAATGCTGTGACTCTTTAATACAGTTCCTCATGTTGTAGTGATCCCAATCATAAAATTATTTTTGTTGTTACTTCATAACTGTAATTTGCTACTGTTATGAATCATAATGTAAATATATGATATGCAGGATATCTGATATATCCCAAAGGGGTAATGACACACAGGTTGAGAATCACTGATCTAGAAGGAGCCAACAGGAAACAAAATTAAAACAAACTGAAAAACACTGTGTACTTAGTTATGGCCATCACCAAATATACTTGCTGCTTTTTGTTTTTTATCTCTATGATGTACATGATGTATATAACTCAATGCACAGAAGTTCTATACAATGTCAATCTTTTCATTCATTACTTTAATAAAATTGTATCACTTTCATGGGCTTTATTGGCTCTTTCTTGTTCATATCCTTTCAAAC